>NW_027442424.1:0-120529 GCF_048569485.1 Anomaloglossus baeobatrachus | reverse complement strand
GTCGCCACGCTCGGGGGTAGTGAGGGGGTCGCATGCTCGGGGGTAGTGAGGAGGGGGTGAGGGGGTCGCACGCTCAGGGGTAGAGAGGAGGGGGTGAGGGGGTCGCACGCTCGGGGGTAGAGAGGAGGGGGTGAGGGGGGTCGCATGCTCGGGGGTAGAGAGGAGGGGGGTGAGGGGGTCGCACGCTCGGGGGTAGAGAGGAGGGGGTGAGGGGGTCGCACGCTCGGGGGTAGAGAGGAGGGGGTGAGGGGGTCGCACGCTCGGGGGTAGAGAGGAGGGGGGTGAGGGGGTCGCACGCTCGGGGGTAGAGAGGAGGGGGGTCGCACGCTCGGGGGTAGAGAGGAGGGGGGCGAGGGGGGTCGCATGCGAGGGGGTAGTGAGGAGGGGGTGAGGGGGTCGCACGCTCGGGGGTAGTGAGGAGGGGGTGAGGGGGTCGCACGCTCGGGGGTAGAGAGGAGGGGGTGAGGGGGTCGCACGCTCGGGGGTAGAGAGGAGTAGTGAGGGGGGTCGCATGCTCGGAGGTAGTGAGGGGGTCGCACGCTCGGGGTAGAGAGGAGGGGGTGAGGGGTCGCACGCTCGGGGTAGAGAGGAGGGGGGTGAGGGGGTCGCACGCTCGGGGGTAGAGAGGAGGGGGTGAGGGGGTCGCACGCTCGGGGGTAGAGAGGAGGGGGTCGCACGCTCGGGGGTAGTGAGGATGGGGTGAGGGGGTCGCATGCTCGGGGGTAGAGAGGAGGGGGTGAGGGGGTCGCACGCTCGGGGTAGAGAGGAGGGGGTGAGGGGGTCGCACGCTCGGGGTAGAGAGGAGGGGGTGAGGGGGTCGCACGCTCGGGGTAGAGAGGAGGGGGTGAGGGGGTCGCACGCTCGGGGTAGTGAGGAGGGGGTGAGGGGGTCGCACGCTCGGGGGTAGTGAGGAGGGGGGTGAGGGGGTCGCACGCTCGGGGGTAGTGAGGAGGGGGTGAGGGGGTCGCACGCTCGGGGGTAGAGAGGAGGGGGGTGAGGGGGTCGCACGCTCGGGGGTAGTGAGGATGGGGTGAGGGGGTCGCACGCTCGGGGGTAGTGAGGAGGGGGTGAGGGGGTCGCACGCTCGGGGGTAGTGAGGAGGGGGTGAGGGGGTCGCACGCTCGGGGGTAGTGAGGAGGGGGTGAGGGGGTCGCATGCTCGGGGGTAGTGAGGATGGGGTGAGGGGGTCGCATGCTCGGGGGTAGAGAGGAGGGGGTGAGGGGGTCGCACGCTCGGGGTAGTGAGGAGGGGGTGAGGGGGTCGCACGCTCGGGGTAGAGAGGAGGGGGTGAGGGGGTCGCACGCTCGGGGGGTAGTGAGGAGGGGGTGAGGGGGTCGCACGCTCGGGGGTAGAGAGGAGGGGTGAGGGGGTCGCACGCTCGGGGGTAGTGAGGAGGGGGTGAGGGGGTCGCACGCTCGGGGGTAGAGAGGAGGGGGTGAGGGGGTCGCATGCTCGGGGGTAGTGAGGAGGGGGTGAGGGGGTCGCATGCTCGGGGGTAGAGAGGAGGGGGTGAGGGGTCGCACGCTCGGGGGTAGAGAGGAGGGGGTGAGGGGGTCGCACGCTCGGGGGTAGTGAGGAGGGGGTGAGGGGGTCGCACGCTCGGGGTAGAGAGGAGGGGGTGAGGGGGTCGCACGCTCGGGGGTAGAGAGGAGGGGGTGAGGAGGTCGCACGCTCGGGGGTAGAGAGGAGGGGGTCGCACGCTCGGGGGTAGTGAGGAGGGGGTGAGGGGGTCGCACGCTCGGGGGGTAGTGAGGAGGGGGTGAGGGGGTCGCACGCTCGGGGGTAGTGAGGAGGGGGGAGGGGGGTCGCACGCTCGGGGTAGAGAGGAGGGGGTGAGGGGGTCGCACGCTCGGGGGTAGAGAGGAGGGGGTGAGGAGGTCGCACGCTCGGGGGTAGAGAGGAGGTGTGTCGCACGCTCGGGGGTAGTGAGGAGGGGGTGAGGGGGTCGCACGCTCGGGGGTAGTGAGGAGGGGTGAGGGGGTCGCACGCTCGGGGTAGTGAGGATGGGGTGAGGGGGTCGCACGCTCGGGGGTAGAGAGGAGGGGGTGAGGGGGTCGCACGCTCGGGGTAGAGAGGAGGGGTGAGGGGGGTCGCACGCTCGGGGGTAGAGAGGAGGGGGTGAGGGGGTCGCATGCTCGGGGGTAGAGAGGAAGGGTGAGGGGGGTCGCACGCTCGGGGTAGAGAGGAGGGGGTGAGGGGGTCGCACGCTCGGGGGTAGAGAGGAGGGGTGAGGGGGTCGCACGCTCGGGGGTAGTGAGGAGGGGGTGAGGGGGTCGCACGCTCGGGGTAGAGAGGAGGGGGTGAGGGGGTCGCACGCTCGGGGGTAGAGAGGAGGGGGTGAGGGGGTCGCATGCTCGGGGGTAGAGAGGAGGGGGTGAGGGGGTCGCACGCTCGGGGGTAGAGAGGAGGGGGTGAGGGGGTCGCACGCTTGGGGGTAGAGAGGAGGGTCGCACGCTTGGGGGTAGAGAGGAGGGTCGCACGCTTGGGGGTAGAGAGGAGGGTCGCACGCTTGGGGGTAGAGAGGAGGGTCGCACGCTCGGGGTAGAGAGGAGGGGGTGAGGGGGGTCGCATGCTCGGGGGTAGTGAGGAGGGGGTGAGGGGGTCGCACGCTCGGGGTAGTGAGGAGGGGGTGAGGGGGTCGCATGCTCGGGGGTAGTGAGGAGGGGGTGAGGGGGGTCGCACGCTCGGGGGTAGTGAGGAGGGGGTGAGGGGGTCGCACGCTCGGGGGTAGGGGATGGAGGGGTGAGGGGGTCGCACGCTCGGGGGTAGTGAGGAGGGGGTGAGGGGGTCGCACGCTCGGGGGTAGTGAGGAGGGGGTGAGGGGGTCGCACGCTCGGGGTAGAGAGGAGGTAGTGAGGGGGTCGCACGCTCGGGGGTAGTGAGGAGGGGTGAGGGGGTCGCACGCTCGGGGGTAGTGAGGAGGGGGTGAGGGGGGTCGCACGCTCGGGGGGTAGTGAGGAGGGGGTGAGGGGGTCGCACGCTCGGGGGTAGTGAGGAGGGGGTGAGGGGGTCGCATGCTCGGGGGTAGAGAGGAGGGGGTGAGGGGGGTCGCACGCTCGGGGTAGAGAGGAGGGGGTGAGGGGTCGCACGCTCGGGGGTAGAGAGGAGGGGGTGAGGGGGTCGCATGCTCGGGGTAGAGAGGAGGGGTGAGGGGGTCGCACGCTCGGGGGTAGAGAGGAGGGGGTGAGGGGGTCGCACGCTTGGGGGTAGAGAGGAGGGTCGCACGCTTGGGGGTAGAGAGGAGGGTCGCACGCTTGGGGGTAGAGAGGAGGGTCGCACGCTCGGGGTAGAGAGGAGGGGGTGTGAGGGGGGTCGCATGCTCGGGGGTAGTGAGGAGGGGGGTGAGGGGGTCGCACGCTCGGGGGTAGTGAGGAGGGGGTGAGGGGGTCGCATGCTCGGGGGTAGTGAGGAGGGGGTGAGGGGGGTCGCACGCTCGGGGGTAGTGAGGAGGGGGTGAGGGGGTCGCACGCTCGGGGGTAGTGAGGAGGGGGTGAGGGGGTCGCACGCTCGGGGTAGTGAGGAGGGGGTGAGGGGGGTCGCACGCTCGGGGTAGTGAGGAGGGGGTGAGGGGGTCGCACGCTCGGGGTAGAGAGGAGGTAGTGAGGGGGTCGCACGCTCGGGGTAGTGAGGAGGGGGTGAGGGGGTCGCACGCTCGGGGGTAGTGAGGAGGGGGTGAGGGGGGTCGCACGCTCGGGGGTAGTGAGGAGGGGGTGAGGGGGTCGCACGCTCGGGGGTAGTGAGGAGGGGGTGAGGGGGTCGCACGCTCGGGGGTAGAGAGGGAGGGGGTGAGGGGGTCGCACGCTCGGGGGTAGTGAGGAGGGGGTGAGGGGGTCGCACGCTCGGGGGTAGTGAGGAGGGGGTGGAGGGGGGTCGCACGCTCGGGGGTAGTGAGGAGGGGGTGAGGGGGTCGCACGCTCGGGGGTAGTGAGGAGGGGGTGAGGGGGTCGCACGCTCGGGGGTAGTGAGGAGGGGGTGAGGGGGTCGCATGCTCGGGGGTAGAGAGGAGGGGGTGAGGGGGTCGCACGCTCGGGGGTAGTGAGGAGGGGGTGAGGGGGGTCGCACGCTCGGGGGTAGTGAGGAGGGGGTGAGGGGGTCGCACGCTCGGGGGTAGAGAGGAGGGGGTGAGGGGGTCGCACGCTCGGGGGTAGTGAGGAGGGGGTGAGGGGGTCGCATGCTCGGGGTAGAGAGGAGGGGGTGAGGGGTCGCACGCTCGGGGGTAGTGAGGAGGGGGTGAGGGGGTCGCACGCTCGGGGGTAGTGAGGGGGTCGCATGCTCGGGGGTAGTGAGGAGGGGG
The DNA here is from genome assembly GCF_048569485.1 of Anomaloglossus baeobatrachus. NCBI lineage: Eukaryota > Metazoa > Chordata > Amphibia > Anura > Aromobatidae > Anomaloglossus > Anomaloglossus baeobatrachus. The sequence goes on along the minus strand of NW_027442424.1, from coordinate 116,235 downwards.
TGAGGGGGTCGCACGCTCGGGGTAGAGAGGAGGGGGTGAGGGGGTCGCACGCTCGGGGTAGTGAGGAGGGGGTGAGGGGGTCGCACGCTCGGGGGTAGAGAGGAGGGGGTGAGGGGGTCGCACGCTCGGGGGTAGTGAGGAGGGGGTGAGGGGGGTCGCACGCTCGGGGGTAGTGAGGAGGGGGTGAGGGGGTCGCACGCTCGGGGGTAGAGAGGAGGGGGTGAGGGGGTCGCACGCTCGGGGGTAGTGAGGAGGGGGTGAGGGGGTCGCATGCTCGGGGGTAGAGAGGAGGGGGTGAGGGGGTCGCACGCTCGGGGTAGTGAGGAGGGGGTGAGGGGGTCGCACGCTCGGGGTAGTGAGGGGGGTCGCATGCTCGGGGGTAGTGAGGAGGGGGTGAGGGGGTCGCACGCTCGGGGGTAGTGAGGAGGGGGTGAGGGGGTCGCACGCTCGGGGGTAGTGAGGGGTCGCATGCTCGGGGGTAGAGAGGAGGGGTGAGGGGGTCGCATGCTCGGGGGTAGAGAGGAGGGGGTGAGGGGGTCGCACGCTCGGGGGTAGAGAGGAGGGGGTGAGGGGGTCGCACGCTCGGGGTAGAGAGGAGGGGGTGAGGGGGTCGCACGCTCGGGGGTAGTGAGGAGGGGGTGAGGGGGTCGCACGCTCGGGGGTAGTGAGGAGGGGGTGAGGGGGTCGCACGCTCGGGGGTAGAGAGGAGGGGGTGAGGGGGTCGCACGCTCGGGGGTAGTGAGGGGGTCGCATGCTCGGGGTAGAGAGGAGGGGGTGAGGGGGTCGCATGCTCGGGGGTAGAGAGGAGGGGGTGAGGGGGTCGCACGCTCGGGGGTAGTGAGGAGGGGGTGAGGGGGTCGCACGCTCGGGGGTAGTGAGGAGGGGTGAGGGGGGTCGCACGCTCGGGGGGTAGTGAGGGGGGTCGCATGCTCGGGGGTAGAGAGGGAGGGGGTGAGGGGGTCGCACGCTCGGGGGTAGTGAGGAGGGGGGTGAGGGGGTCGCACGCTCGGGGGTAGTGAGGGGGGTCGCATGCTCGGGGGTAGAGAGGAGGGGGTGAGGGGGTCGCATGCTCGGGGGTAGAGAGGAGGGGGTGAGGGGGTCGCACGCTCGGGGTAGAGAGGAGGGGTGAGGGGTCGCACGCTCGGGGGTAGAGAGAGGGGGTGAGGGGGTCGCACGCTCGGGGGTAGTGAGGAGGGGTGAGGGGGGTCGCACGCTCGGGGGGTAGTGAGGAGGGGGTGAGGGGGTCGCACGCTCGGGGGTAGAGAGGAGGGGGTGAGGGGGGTCGCACGCTCGGGGGTAGTGAGGGGGTCGCATGCTCGGGGGTTAGAGAGGAGGGGGTGAGGGGTCCATGCTCGGGGTAGAGAGGAGGGGTGAGGGGGTCGCACGCTCGGGGGTAGAGAGGAGGGGGTGAGGGGGTCGCACGCTCGGGGGTAGTGAGGGGGTCGCATGCTCGGGGGTAGAGAGGAGGGGGTGAGGGGTCGCATGCTCGGGGGTAGAGAGGAGGGGGTGAGGGGGTCGCACGCTCGGGGTAGAGAGGAGGGGGTGAGGGGGTCGCACGCTCGGGGGTAGTGAGGAGGGGGTGAGGGGGTCGCACGCTCGGGGTAGAGAGGAGGGGTGAGGGGGTCGCACGCTCGGGGGTAGAGAGGAGGGGGTGAAGGGGTCGCACGCTCGGGGGTAGAGAGGAGGGGGGTCGCACGCTCGGGGGTAGAGAGGAGGGGGTCGCACGCTCGGGGGTAGAGAGGAGGGGGTCGCACGCTCGGGGGTAGAGAGGAGGGGGGTGAGGGGTCGCACGCTCGGGGGTAGAGAGGAGGGGGTCGCACGCTCGGGGGTAGAGAGGAGGGGGTCGCACGCTCGGGGGTAGAGAGGAGGGGGTGAGGGGGTCGCACGCTCGGGGGTAGAGAGGAGGGGGTCGCACGCTCGGGGGTAGAGAGGAGGGGGTGAGGGGGGTCGCACGCTCGGGGGTAGAGAGGAGGGGGTGAGGGGGTCGCACGCTCGGGGGTAGAGAGGAGGTAGTGAGGGGGGTCGCACGCTCGGGGGTAGTGAGGAGGGGGTGAGGGGGTCGCACGCTCGGGGTAGAGAGGAGGGGGTGAGGGGGGTCGCATGCTCGGGGGTAGTGAGGATGGGGTGAGGGGGTCGCACGCTCGGGGGTAGAGAGGAGGGGGTGAGGGGGTCGCACGCTCGGGGGTAGAGAGGAGGGGGTGAGGGGGTCGCACGCTCGGGGTAGAGAGGAGGGGGTGAGGGGGTCGCACGCTCGGGGGTAGTGAGGAGGGGTGAGGGGGTCGCACGCTCGGGGTAGAGAGGAGGTAGTGAGGGGGGTCGCTCGGGGGTAGTGAGGAGGGGGTGAGGGGGTCGCTCGGGGTAGAGAGGAGGGGGTGAGGGGGGTCGCACGCTCGGGGGTAGTGAGGAGGGGGTGAGGGGGTCGCTCGGGGGGACGCACCTTGCGATCCAGGCGGACAGTGAACACCTCCCCCGGCGCCAGCGGCCGGCAGCTCAGCACCAGGCCCTGGTTGAATTCCTGGGCCGGCTGTTTCCGGGTCGCCGTCCGGTTGCCGTTGCTGAGGATGACCAGCTTGCCGGTGCGGGGGTGCAGCTCCGCCATAGTCCCCGCTTTACGGCACCTGCCCGGGCGCTTTACGATGTCACCAAGGAGACGAGTCTGACAGCGGCCGCCGGATGTATGGCCTGGTTGGCGGAAAGGACCAAGCTGGAAATTGCTCTTTTTTTTGCGAATGGTTGGCAGAAGTGACGTCACGCCATCCTGGCGTCGCAGGAAGTGTCCTGAAGGAGGTGCAAGAAACCGGAAGAGGGCCGCTTTACCCTCCTCCTGCCGCCCAGCAGCGCCCCGAGCCGGGCACCGAGACACGGTGTGTGAGCCCCGACAGCCGCCAGCTGAGGTGGGTCCTGCCCCGGACATGTGAGGCCGCGAGAGAGGAGCCCCCGATACAGGAGCCCCCCCGATACAGGAGCCCCCCCGAGACAGGAGCCTCCGATACAGGAGCCCCCCCGAGAGAGGAGCCCCCGATACAGGAGCCCCCCCGAGACAGGAGCCTCCGATACAGGAGCCCCCCCGAGAGAGGAGCCCCCCCCCGATACAGGAGCCCCGAGTACCCCGATACAGGAGCCTCCGATACAGGAGCCCCCCCGAGACAGGAGCCTCCGATACAGGAGCCCCCCGAGAGAGGAGCCCCCGATACAGGAGCCCCGAGTACCCGAGAGAGGAGCCCCCCCCGATACAGGAGCCCCCCCGATACAGGAGCCCTTAGTTCTCAACATAGGAGCCCCCCGAGAGAGGAACCCCCGTTACAGGAGCCCCGAGTTCCCGACATAGGAACCCCCCGAGAGAGGAGCCCCGTTACAGGAGCCCCGAGTAAGGAGCCTTTGGTACAGGAGCCCCGAGTACCCGAGAGAGGAGCCCCCGATACAGGAGCCCCGAGTTCCGAACATAGGAGCCCCCGATACAGGACCCCGAGTACCCGAGAGAGGAGCCCCCGATACAGGAGCCCCGAGTACCCGAGAGAGGAGCCCCCGATACAGGAGCCCCGAGTACCCGAGAGAGGAGCCCCCGATACAGGAGCCCCGAGTTCCCGAGAGAGGAGCCCCCGATACAGGAGCCCGAGTTCCTGAGAGAGGAGCCCCGAGTTCCCAACATAGGAGCCCCCGATACAGGAGCCCCGAGTACCCAAGAGAGGAGCCCCCCTAGAGAGGAGCCCAGAGTTCCTGACATAGGAGCCCCCCCAGAGAGGAGCCCCCGATACAGGAGCCCTGAGTACCCGAGAGAGGAGCCCCCGATACAGGAGCCCCGAGTTCCCAACATAGGAGCCCCCCGAGAGTGGAGCTCCCGATACAGGAGCCCCGAGTTTCCGACATAGGAACCCCCCGAGAGAGGAGCCCCCGTTACAGGAGCCCCGAGTAAGGAGCCTTCGGTACAGGAGCCCCAAGTACCCGAGAGAGGAGCTCCCGATACAGGAGCCCCAAGTACCCGAGAGAGGAGCTCCCGATACAGGAGCCCCCAGTACCCAAGAGAGGAGCCCCCGATACAGGAGCCCCGAGTTCCCGACATAGGATCCCCCCGTTACAGGAGCCCCGAGTAAGGAACCTTCGGTACAGGAGCCCCAAGTACCAGAGTGAGGAGCTCCCGATACAGGAGCCCCCAGTACCCGAGAGAGGAGCCCCCGATACAGGAGCCCCCAGTACCCGAGAGAGGAGCCCCCGATAAAGGAGCCCCCAGTACCCGAGAGAGGAGCCCCCGATAAAGGAGCCCCGAGTTCCCAACATAGGAACCCCCGATACAGAAGCCCCGAGTTCCCGAGAGAGGAGCCCCGAGTTCCCAACATAGGAGCCCCCGAGAGAGGAACCCCCGTTACAGGAGCCCCGAGTTCCTGACATAGGAACCCCCCGAGAGAGGAGCCCCCGTTACAGGAGCCCCGAGTTCCTGACATAGGAACCCCCCGAGAGAGGAGCCCCGAGTAAAGAGCCTTCGGTACAGGAGCCCCGAGTAAGGAGCCCCCAGTATCCAGAGAGGAGCCCCGATACAGGAGCCCCCCCGTTACAGGAGCCCCGAGTAAGGAGCCTTCGGTACAGGAGCCCCGATACAGGAGCCCCCGACATAGGAGCTCCCGATACAGGAGCCCCGAGTACCCAAGAGAGGAGCCCCCGATACAGAAGCCCCAAGTTCCCGAGAGAGGAGCCCCGAGTTCCCAACATAGGAGCCCCCGAGTAAGGAACCCCCGTTACAGGAGCTTCGAGTTCCCGACAGAGGAGCCCCCGTTACAGGAGCCCCGATACAGGAGCCCCCGGTACAGGAGCCCCGATACAGGAGCCCCCAGTATCCCAGAGAGGAGCCCCGATACAGGAGCCCCCCGCCGATACAGGAGCCCCCGACATAGGAGCTCCCGATACAGGAGCCCCGAGTACCCAAGAGAGGAGCCCCCGATACAGGAGCCCCGAGTTCCCAACATAGGCGCCCCTGATACAGGAGCCCCGAGTACCCAAGATAGGAGCCCCCCTAGAGAGGAGCCCCCGATGTAGCAGCCTGCTCCTCCCCAACCCCTGGTTATAGGACACTGAGCCCCCGATATTGGATCCCGCTGCAGCCGAACCCCTCGATGTAGTACTCCTGCCCCAGCGTCAGCCTTTCCCCTTGTTGTGCACCCCTTTATGTCTCTCTCCTTGTCTTGCAGTCTTCGCTGTGACCCCACTATGCCGGCCCTATTAGAACGACCCAAGCTGTCCAACACGATGGCGCGAGCCCTCCACAAACATGTGATGATGGAGCGGAGCGCAAGAGACAAGGTACGTGGTGGGGGCGGTGACGCAGATCTGGGGGGTTCTGGTGCCTGCTGTGACCAGCGTCTGTGATAATCCACAGAGGAGGAAGAGGTGGATAAGATGATGGAGCAGAAGCTGCGCGACGAGCAAGAGAGACGCCGCAAGAAGGAGATGGAGGGAGAGGATGTCCCTGGAGGAGACCCGGGAGCAGGTGAGTGCCGGCCCAGGGGGGGGAGCAGGTGAGTGCGGCCCAGGAGGGGGAGCAGGTGAGTGCCGGCCCAGGAGGGGGAGCAGGTGAGTGCCGGCCCAGGAGGGGGGAGCAGGTGAGTGCCGGCCCAGGGGGGGGGAGCAGGTGAGTGCCGGCCCAGAGGGAGCAGGTGAGTGCCGGCCCAGAGAGGGGGAGCAGGTGAGTGCCGGCCCAGGGGGGGAGCAGGTGAGTGCCGGCCCAGGGGGGGGGAGCAGGTGAGTGCCGGCCCAGGGGGGGGGAGCAGGTGAGTGCCGGCCCAGGGGGGGGGGGGGGGAGCAGGTGAGTGCCGGCCCAGGGGGGGGGGGGGGGGAGCAGGTGAGTGCCGGCCCAGGGGGGGGGGGGGGAGCAGGTGAGTGCCGGCCCCGGGGGGGGGGGGAGCAGGTGAGTGCCGGCCCCGGGGGGGGAGCAGGTGAGTGCCGGCCCCGGGGGGGGAGCAGGTGAGTGCCGGCCCAGGGGGGGGAGCAGGTGAGTTGCCGGCCCAGGGGGGGAGCAGGTGAGTGCCGGCCCAGGAGGGGGAGCAGGTGAGTGCCGGCCCAGGAGGGGGAGCAGGTGAGTGCCGGCCCAGGAGGGGGAGCAGGTGAGTGCCGGCCCAGGAGGGGGAGCAGGTGAGTGCCGGCCCAGGAGGGGGGAGCAGGTGAGTGCCGGCCCAGGGGGGGGGGGAGCAGGTGAGTGCCGGCCCAGGGGGGGGGGGAGCAGGTGAGTGCCGGCCCAGGGGGGGGGGAGCAGGTGAGTGCCGGCCCAGGGGGGGGGAGCAGGTGAGTGCCGGCCCAGGGGGGGGGGGGAGCAGGTGAGTGCCGGCCCAGGGGGGGGGGGAGCAGGTGAGTGCCGGCCCAGGGGGGGGGAGCAGGTGAGTGCCGGCCCAGGAGGGGGAGCAGGTGAGTGCCGGCCCAGGAGGGGGAGCAGGTGAGTGCCGGCCCAGGAGGGGGAGCAGGTGAGTGCCGGCCCAGGAGGGGGAGCAGGTGAGTGCCGGCCCAGGAGGGGGAGCAGGTGAGTGCCGGCCCAGGGGGGGGAGCAGGTGAGTGCCGGCCCAGGGGGGGGGGAGCAGGTGAGTGCCGGCCCAGGGGGGGGGGGGAGCAGGTGAGTGCGGCCAGGGGGGGGGGGAGCAGGTGAGTGCCGGCCCAGGGGGGGGGGAGCAGGTGAGTGCCGGCCCAGGGGGGGGGGAGCAGGTGAGTGCCGGCCCGGGGGGGGGGGGAGCAGGTGAGTGCCGGCCCGGGGGGGGGGAGCAGGTGAGTGCCGGCCGGGGGGGGGGAGCAGGTGAGTGCCGGCCCGGGGGGGGGGGAGCAGGTGAGTGCCGGCCCAGGGGGGGGGGGAGCAGGTGAGTGCCGGCCCTGGGGGGGAGCAGGTGAGTGCCGGCCCCGGGGGGGGGGGGGGAGCAGGTGAGTGCCGGCGGCCCCAGGGGGGGAGCAGGTGAGTGCCGGCGGCCCCGGGGGGGGGGGGAGCGGGTGAGTGCCGGCCCGGGGGGGGGGGAGCGGGTGAGTGCCGGCCCAGGGGGGGGGGGAAGCGGGTGAGTGCCGGCCCCGGGGGGGGGGGGGGGGGGGAGCGGGTGAGTGCCGGCCCCGGGGGGGGGGGGAGCGGGTGAGTGCCGGCCCCGGGGGGGGGGGGGAGCAGGTGAGTGCCGGCCCCGGGGGGGGGGGGGGGGAGCGGGTGAGTGCCGGCCCCGGGGGGGGGGGGAGCGGGTGAGTGCCGGCCCCGGGGGGGGAGCAGGTGAGTGCCGGCCCCGGGGGGGGGAGCAGGTGAGTGCCGGCCCCGGGGGGGGGGGGAGCAGGTGAGTGCCGGCCCCGGGGGGGGGGGGGAGCAGGTGAGTGCCGGCCCCGGGGGGGGGGGGAGCAGGTGAGTGCCGGCCCCGGGTGGGGGGGGGGGAGCGGGTGAGTGCGGCCCCGGGGGGGGGGGGGAGCGGGTGAGTGCCGGCCCCGGGGGGGGGGGGAGCGGGGTGAGTGCCGGCCCCGGGGGGGAGCAGGTGAGTGCCGGCCCCGGGGGGGGGGGAGCAGGTGAGTGCCGGCCCCGGGGGGGGGGGGAGCAGGTGAGTGCCGGCCCCGGGGGGGGGGGGGGAGCAGGTGAGTGCCGGCCCCGGGGGGGGGGGGGGAGCAGGTGAGTGCCGGCCCCGGGGGGGGGGGGGGGAGCAGGTGAGTGCCGGCCCAGGGGGGGGGGGGAGCGGGTGAGTGCCGGCCCCGGGGGGGGGGGGAGCGGGGTGAGTGCCGGCCAGGGGGGGAGCGGGTGAGTGCCGGCCCCGGGGGGGGGGGGGGAGCGGGTGAGTGCCGGCCCCGGGGGGGGGGGGGAGCGGGTGAGTGCCGGCCCCGGGGGGGGGGGGGAGCGGGTGAGTGCCGGCCCCGGGGGGGGGAGCAGGTGAGTGCCGGCCCGGGGGGGGGGGGGGAGCAGGTGAGTGCCGGCCCCGGGGGGGGGGGAGCGGGTGAGTGCCGGCCCTGGGGGGGGGGAGCGGGTGAGTGCCGGCCCCGGGGGGGGGAGCAGGTGAGTGCCGGCCCAGAGGGGGGAGCTATGTCTTTCTCTAGACACTGAGATAGATACGACGGTTCAATGTTGTCTCTGGAGTCTTTTACATATTTATATACTGTGTGTGTGTACATATATATAATGCACATACACCATTGTGACGGTGTCTCCGGAGTCTTCTCTATATACAGAGCCTTGTGAAAGTATTCAACCCCTTGAATTCTTCACCCTTTTCCCACATTTCAGGCTTTAAACATAAAGATAAAATGTTAATGTTCTGGAGAAGAATCTACAACAAGTGACACAATTGTGAAGAGGAAGTAGATTTATTGCTTATTTTACACTTTTATAAATAAATAACTGTAAATTGGTGCGTGCAATATTATTCATCCCCTTTACTGTCAGTGCAGAAACTCCCTCCAGAAGGTGATTGAGGATCTGTGCATGATGCAATGTTGTGGGTAAATGACTGATGATGAGAAATGGCTTTCTTCTTGCCGCTCTTCCATAAAGGCCAGATTTGTGCAGTGTAGACTGATTGTTGTGCTATGGACAGACTCTCCCACCTCAGCTGTAGATCTCTGCAGATCATCCAGAGGGATCATGGGCCTCTTGGCTGCGTCTCTGATCAGTCTTCTCCTTGTGTGAGGTGATAGTTTGGATGGACGGCCGGGGTCTTGGTAGATTTGCAGGGGTATGATGCTCCTTCCATTACAATATGATCGCTTGCACAGGGCTTCTTGGGATGTGTAAAGTTTTGGAAATCTGTTTGTAACCAAATCCAGCTTTAAACTTCTCCACAACAGTATCCTGGACCTGCCTGTTGTGTTCCTTGGTCTTAATGATGCTATCAGCGCTTTATACAGAACATGAGCCTATCACAGAGCAGGGGCATTTATACGGAGATTTTGTTACACACAGGGGCTTATATTTATCATCATCAGTCATTTAGGACAACATTGGATCATTCAGAGACCCTCAATCACCTTCTAGAGGGAGTTTCTGCACTGACAGTAAAGGGGGTGAATAATATTGCACGCCCCAATTTACAGTTATTTATTTTTTACAAAAGTTTAAATAAGCAATAAATTTCCTTCCTCTTCACAATTGTGTCACTTGTTGTAGATTCTTCTCCAGAACATTAACATTTTATCTTTGTTTGAAGCCTGAAATGTGGGAAAAGGTTGAAAAATTCAAGGGGCTGAATACTTTCGCAAGACACTGTAATGCACATACCCCGTTGTGACGGTGTCTCCGGAGTCTCCTCTATATCATGCACATACCCCGTTGTGACGGTGTCTCCGGAGTCTCCTCTATATCGTGCACATACCCCGTTGTGACGGTGTCTCCGGAGTCTCCTCTATATCATGCACATACCCCGTTGTGACGGTGTCTCCGGAGCCTCCTCTATATCATGCACATACCCCGTTGTGACGGTGTCTCGGTGTCTCCTCTATATCATGCACATACCCCGTTGTGACGGTGTCTCCGGTGTCTCCTCTATATCATGCACATACCCCGTTGTGACGGTGTCTCCGGAGTCTCCTCTATATCATGCACATACCCCGTTGTGACGGTGTCTCCGGAGTCTCCTCTATTATCATGCACATACCCCGTTGTGACGGTGTCTCCGGAGTCTCCTCTATATCTATTGCACATACCCCGTTGTGACGGTGTCTCCGGTGTCTCCTCTATATCATGCACATACCTCGTTGTGACGGTGTCTCCGGAGTCTCCTCTATATCGTGCACATACCTCCTTGTGACGGTGTCTCCGGTGTCTCCTCTATATCATGCACATACCCCGTTGTGACGGTGTCTCCGGAGTCTCCTCTATATCATGCACATACCCCGTTGTGACGGTGTCTCCGGAGTCTCCTCTATATCTATTGCACATACCCCGTTGTGACGGTGTCTCCGGAGTCTCCTCTATATCATGCACATACCCCGTTGTGACGGTGTCTCCGGAGTCTCCTCTATATCATGTACATACCCCGTTGTGACGGTGTCTCCGGAGTCTCCTCTATATCATGCACATACCCCGTTGTGACGGTGTCTCCGGAGTCTCCTCTATATCATGCACATACCCCGTTGTGACGGTGTCTCCGGAGTCTCCTCTATATCGTGCACATACCTCGTTGTGACGGTGTCTCCGGAGTCTCCTCTATATCGTGCACATACCCCGTTGTGACGGTGTCTCCGGAGTCTCCTCTATATCGTGCACATACCCCGTTGTGACGGTGTCTCCGGTGTCTCCTCTATATCGTGCACATACCCCGTTGTGACGGTGTCCTCCGGAGTCTCCTCTATATCATGCACATACCCCATTGTGACGGTGTCTCCGGAGTCTCCTCTATATCATGCACATACCCCGTTGTGACGCTGTCTCCGGAGTCTCCTCTATATCATGCACATACCTCGTTGTGACTGTGTCTCCGGAGTCTCCCTCTATATCATGCACATACCCCGTTGTGACGGTGTCTCCGGAGTCTCCTCTATATCGTGCACATACCCCGTTGTGACTGTGTCTCCTCTATATCATGCACATACCTCGTTGTGACTGTGTCTCGGAGTCTCCTCTATATCATGCACATACCCCGTTGTGACGGTGTCTCCGGAGTCTCCTCTATATCATGCACATACCCCGTTGTGACGGTGTCTCCGGAGTCTCCTCTATATCGTGCACATACCCCGTTGGACTGTGTCTCCGGAGTCTCCTCTATATCGTGCACATACCCCGTTGTGACTGTGTCTCCGGAGTCTCCTCTATATCATGCACATACCCCGTTGTGACTGTGTCTCCGGAGTCTCCTCTATATCGTGCACATACCCCGTTGTGACGGTGTCTCCTCTATATCGTGCACATACCCCGTTGTGACGGTGTCTCCGGAGTCTCCTCTATATCATGCACATACCCCGTTGTGACGGTGTCTCCGAGTCTCCTCTATATCATGCACATACCCCGTTGTGACGGTGTCTCCGGAGTCTCCTCTATATCATGCACATACCCCGTTGTGACGGTGTCTCCGGAGTCTCCTCTATATCGTGCACATACCCCGTTGTGACGGTGTCTCCGGAGTCTCCTCTATATCATGCACATACCCCGTTGTGACGGTGTCTCCGGAGTCTCCTCTATATCGTGCACATACCTCGTTGTGACTGTGTCTCCGGAGTCTCCTCTATATCGTGCACATACCCCGTTGTGACGGTGTCTCCGGAGTCTCCTCTATATCATGCACATACCTCGTTGTGACGGTGTCTCCGGAGCCTCCTCTATATGTATTGCACATACCTCGTTGTGACGGTGTCTCCGGAGTCTCCTCTATATCATGCACATACCTCGTTGTGACGGTGTCTCCGGAGTCTCCTCTATATCGTGCACATACCCCGTTGTGACGGTGTCTCCGGAGTCTCCTCTATATCATGCACATACCCCGTTGTGATGGTGTCTCCGGAGTCTCCTCTATATCATGCACATACCCCGTTGTGACGGTGTCTCCGGAGTCTCCTCTATATCATGCACATACCCCGTTGTGACGGTGTCTCCGGAGTCTCCTCTATATCATGCACATACCCCGTTGTGACGGTGTCTCCGGAGTCTCCTCTATATCATGCACATACCTCGTTGTGACGGTGTCTCCGGAGCCTCCTCTATATGTATTGCACATACCTCGTTGTGACGGTGTCTCCGGAGTCTCCTCTATATCATGCACATACCTCGTTGTGACGGTGTCTCCGGAGTCTCCTCTATATCGTGCACATACCCCGTTGTGACGGTGTCTCCGGAGTCTCCTCTATATCATGCACATACCCCGTTGTGATGGTGTCTCCGGAGTCTCCTCTATATCATGCACATACCCCGTTGTGACGGTGTCTCCGGAGTCTCCTCTATATCATGCACATACCCCGTTGTGACGGTGTCTCCGGAGTCTCCTCTATATCATGCACATACCCCGTTGTGACGGTGTCTCCGGAGTCTCCTCTATATCATGCACATACCCCGTTGTGACGGTGTCTCCGGAGTCTCCTCTATATCATGCACATACCCCGTTGTGACGGTGTCTCCGGAGTCTCCTCTATATCGTGCACATACCCCGTTGTGACGGTGTCTCCGGAGTCTCCTCTATATCGTGCACATACCCCGTTGTGACGGTGTCTCCGGAGTCTCCTCTATATCATGCACATACCCCGTTGTGACGGTGTCTCCGGAGTCTCCTCTATATCATGCACATACCTCGTTGTGACGGTGTCTCCGGAGTCTCCTCTATATCATGCACATACCCCGTTGTGACGGTGTCTCTGGAGTCTCCTCTATATCGTGCACATACCCCGTTGTGACGGTGTCTCTGGAGTCTCCTCTATATCGTGCACATACCCCGTTGTGACGGTGTCTCTGGAGTCTCCTCTATATCATGCACATACCCCGTTGTGACGGTGTCTCCGGAGTCTCCTCTATATCGTGCACATACCTCGTTGTGACGGTGTCTCCGGAGTCTCCTCTATATCGTGCACATACCCCGTTGTGACGGTGTCTCCGGAGTCTCCTCTATATCATGCACATACCCCGTTGTGACGGTGTCTCCGGAGTCTCCTCTATATCATGCACATACCCCGTTGTGACGGTGTCTCCGGAGTCTCCTCTATATCATGCACATACCCCGTTGTGACGGTGTCTCCGGAGTCTCCTCTATATCATGCACATACCCCGTTGTGACGGTGTCTCCGGAGTCTCCTCTATATGTATTGCACATACCTCGTTGTGACGGTGTCTCCGGAGTCTCCTCTATATCATGCACATACCCCGTTGTGACGGTGTCTCTGGAGTCTCCTCTATATCGTGCACATACCCCGTTGTGACGGTGTCTCCGGAGTCTCCTCTATATCGTGCACATACCCCGTTGTGACGGTGTCTCCGGAGTCTCCTCTATATCATGCACATACCCCGTTGTGACGGTGTCTCCGGAGTCTCCTCTATATGTATTGCACATACCTCGTTGTGACGGTGTCTCCGGAGTCTCCTCTATATCATGCACATACCTCGTTGTGACGGTGTCTCCGGAGTCTCCTCTATATCATGCACATACCCCGTTGTGACGGTGTCTCCGGAGTCTCCTCTATATCATGCACATACCCCGTTGTGACGGTGTCGTCTTCTTGTACCGGTCACAGGGTCATCATTTTTTACAATTCTTCTCGTGTCCTGCTTCGGTTAATCGTTTGTTGTGAGTTTGGCTGGTCTTTACTTTGTACCTTGTGACATTTTTGTCGTCCTCGTATCTCCTCAGATTATGAAGCTGCAGGATAAGTTGAATAAGCTGCAGGAAGAAAAGCACCAACTGTTCCTCCAGCTGAAGAAGGTTCTTCATGAGGAGGAGAAGAGGAGGAGGAAGGAGCAGAGGTCCGTGTTTGGGCCGCACGCTGTGACATTGTGTCCTGTCTACTCAGCTTGACGGCCTTTCTTCCAGTGTTGGGGATTGTTACACCAGGCTGTTATGGGTTGCTTGCAGTAGGTTGGGGGTCTCTGGGGGTCCTGGCAGGGTTTGCGCTCAGACTTGTTCTTTTTCGTGCAGTGACCTCACCACGTTGACGTCTGCGGCCTATCAGCAGGGCATGGTGATGCACACAGGAACCCATATCATTAATATGCAAGGTAAGACTTACTTCAAAGGGAACCTGTTTGCGAATTTTAGACCCCAGAGCACCTACAGTACATCTACTTAAAACGTCTAATGGCAGCTGCGTCCGTACCTTTGGTTTTGAAGTCCAAGCCTCTGTTTTATAGAAATCCATCTGCACTTTTATGAAAATGAGCCTTGAGGGTAGGAGTTTGGTCCTTTCATTGTCGCGTCCGCCGGCCCCTTTCATCGTCGCGTCCGCCGGCCCCTTTCATCGTCGCGTCCACCGGCCCCTTTCATCGTCGCGTCCGCCGGCCCCTTTCGCGTCGCGTCCGCCGGCCCCTCTCACGTCGCGTCCGCCGGCCCCTCTCGCGTCGCGTCCGCCGGCCCCTCTCGCGTCGCGTCCGCCGGCCCCTCTCGCGTCGCGTCCGCCGGCCCCTCTCGCGTCGCGTCCGCCGGCCCCTCTCGCGTCGCGTCCGCCGGCCCCTCTCGCGTCGCGTCCGCCGGCCCCTCTCGCGTCGCGTCCGCCGGCCCCTCTCGCGTCGCGTCCGCCGGCCCCTCTCGCGTCGCGTCCGCCGGCCCCTCTCGCGTCGCGTCCGCCGGCCCCTCTCGCGTCGCGTCCGCCGGCCCCTCTCGCGTCGCGTCCGCCGGCCCCTCTCGCGTCGCGTCCGCCGGCCCCTCTCGCGTCGCGTCCGCCGGCCCCTCTCGCGTCGCGTCCGCCGGCCCCTCTCGCGTCGCGTCCGCCGGCCCCTCTCGCGTCTTCTGAACTCTGGGGGATCAAGTGCCATCAATAGGCGGGAAGTTTCACATTTCTGTTCACGACTCTTATTGGCTCATAGCTTGGAGTCAGCTTTTCCCATGTTACACTATTTAGACTACTCTTGTGCTAATATAACAGTCCTGAGCACACAGAGAAGGCCGTGCTATGATTCCCTGAGCACTCCTAGAACAAATCTTAGAGACTCTGTCTCCAGGTTTTTGCTCCCCCATCTAGGAGCAGCATAATGTAGAGACAGAGACCCTGATTCCAGCGATGTCACTTTCTGAGCTGACTGCTGTCTTCTCTGCTGCAGTTATACAGAGCTCATGAATATGCTGGACTACCTGCAGCATCAAAAGTAGTCCTATAATGAAAATCTCCTGCCGATTAATCAGTGATTTTACCAAAACTACATTAAGCAGACCAGTAAGTGACACATTGCTGGAGTCAGAATCTCTGCCTCTACATATGCTGCTCTGAGATTACATGGCAAAAACCTGGTCACAGATTCCCTTTAATAATATGGCATAGGCAGAGTGTATTTTGCTAATAGAATTTGATGCTGAAACCCGGGACAGGCTGCACTGTACCATCCGGATCTCAAGTGAGCATGTCTCTTTGCTAAAGCTGCACATAAGGTAAGAAGCTTATTCTTAGTCTTGTCTTACCTTTTCTGCTGGACTAAGATCTGGGAATGTTACCTATGCTTTCTTCAGCGCTCTATTGGGAGACCCAGACGATTGGGGTATAGCTACTGCCCTCTGGAGGCCACACAAAGCACTACATTAAAAGTGCAAGGCCCCTCCCCTTCTGGCTATACCCCCCCCCCCGTGGTATCACGGGTTCTCCAGTTTTAGCTTTGTGTGCGAAGGAGGTCAGACATTCCATGCATAGCTCCACAGATTTTAGTCAGCAGTAGCTGCTGACTATTTCGGATGGAAGAAAAGAGGACACATATAGTGTCCCCAGCATGCTCCCTTCTCACCCCTGGATGGTGTTGTAAGGTTGAGGTACCTATTGCTGGTACAGGGCTGGAGCCTGACATGCTGTTTTCCTTCCACATCCCCTGGTAGGGCTCTGTGGAAGTGGGATCCTGCCGGCCTCTCAGCTCTGACGCCGGGCTCCATCCACAGACCCATTAGAACCTGATGGATTCGGAGCAGGAGTACGATCAGGGACAGGCCCTGCATCATACAGGTACTCTGTGTCCCCGGCAGGCACAGACACACTCCGGGCTGGCTGGGTGTTGTAGTGCGCCGGGGACCGCAACGTTGGAGCTAGTGTCCCTACAGATTACTGGGGGATTGTTTGTGTATGGGAACGCAGCGCCGACCCCCTCTGGACCGGGCGGCGCTGCTGTGACTTGTGGTGCGCCGGGGATCCGCCGTCCGCGCTTTTACGGCGGCGGCGGTTATAACTTTAGTCCCCGGCTTTTTGGGCCTAGGACGCCGGCAGCTCCGATTCGTTCCCGCCCCCACCCTGTCATTCAGGGTAGGGGAGAGACGCTGTTCGCAAGCAGCGACGAGGGCTGGAGCCTGATTTACATGCTCCAGCCCTCACACTAGGCACAGAGGGAAGCAGGCTTCCCGCTCTTAGCCAGGAACGCCCAGGGCCCGCCCCCCTTCCTCTCTCGAGACGCCGGCAGCCATTACATGCAGTCTGGCTGGAGGAAGGACGCAAGGCTCTGGGAGACCTGGACTAGGGGCTATCTGGCGACCACACACCCGCTTTTTAAGCGGGCGGTAAGCGATTTTTCTGTGCTGGTCCCTCTAGTGCCCCACGGTGTATTGGTGTACTGTGTAGGATATAGAGATATTGTATTTCTTGCACTGTGAGGTCGCTTCTGGCTGCATATCCCAGATCCCTCTGTGGAAGCAGCAACATGCCATCCTCAAAACGCAAGGCTGCCAAGGCAAAAAGGGCTGTGTATACTGCGTGTGCTGCATGTGGGGCTAATCTACCAGCAGGCTCCGATGACCCCCATTGTGTGCAATGCTCCGACCCGGTGCTGCTTCGCCAGCCGGAGTCAGGAGAGGTAGCGACCCAGGCTGAGACGCTTGTAAGTCCTGCCCCGGTGACAGGGACAGACTTTGCAGTTTTTGCAGATAATATGTCTGTCTCTATGGCAAAAATCCTTGAGACCTTGCAATCTATGCATGGGGCTCAGTCTTTGGGCACGGCGAGGCCTCTGTCCTCAGGTCCCCCTCACTTGGAATGTATCCAGCCCACAGGGGGGTCCCCGGCTTCACAGGCCGAGGATTATGACTCAGATGATAGCCCCAGCCACCCTAAGCGAGCTCGCTGGGAAAGACCCTCGACGTCTTCACACTGCTCAGGGTCTCAGCGCAATCAGTCTCCCTGTGATGTGTCTGATGAGAGTGATCAGGAATCCATTCCTGGAACCCCTCTCAACCTGGATACCCCTGATGGGGATGCCATGGTAAACGACCTTATCTCAGCCATCAATAGGCTGTTGGATATTTCTCCCCCAGCCCCTTCAGCAGAAGAGGCAGCGGCAGAGCAGGAGAAGTTTCGTTTCCTTTATCCCAAGCGTAAATTGAGTGCTTTCTTGGATCACTCTGACTTCAGAGAATCAATCCAGAAGCACGACGCTCATCCAGAAAGGCGTTTCTCTAAACGATCTAAAGATACGCGTTTTCCTTTCCCCCCTGAGGTGGTCAAGCGCTGGACCCAGTGTCCAAAGGTAGACCCCCCGATTTCCAAGCTCGCAGCTAGGTCCATAGTTGCAGTGGAGGATGGCGCTTCACTTAAAGATGCCAATGACAGACAGATGGACCTTTGGTTAAAATCTGTCTATGAAGCTATCGGCGCGTCGTTTGCTCCGGCATTCGCAGCCGTATGGGCACTCCAGGCTATTTCAGCTGGCTTAGCAAAAGTGGATGCTATCATACATCCAGCAGTGCCGCAAGTGGCGCATCTTACCACGCAGATGTCGGCGTTTGCGTCTTACGCTATCAATGCGGTCCTAGAATCTACCAGTCGCACCTCAATGGCGTCCGCCAATTCGGTAGTTTTGCGCAGAGCCTTGTGGTTAAAGGACTGGAAAGCAGATGCTGGTTCCAAAAAATGTTTAACCAGTTTGCCTTTATCTAGAGATAGACTGTTTGGCGAGCCATTGGCTGATATCATTAAGCAGTCCAAGGGTAAAGACTCCTCTTTACCACAACCCAGAACAACCAAACCTCAGCAGAAAAAGTGGCAGCAGAGGTTTCAGTCCTTTCGAGGTTCGGGCAAGACACCATTTACCTCGTCCAAAGGGACTCAGAGGACGCAAAGAAACTCAGATTCGTGGCGGGCTCACACGCGCCCCAAGAAAGCAAATGGAGGTACCGCTTCCAAAGCGGCTACCTCATGACTTCCAGCCCCCTCCCTCCGCATCGCCGGTCGGGGGCAGGCTCTCCCGCTTTTCCGGCATTTGGATGTCACAGGTCAAAGACCGGTGGGTGACGGACATTTTGTCTCGCGGGTACAGAATCGAGTTCAATTCTCGTCCTCCAGCTCGGTTCTTCAGAACCTCCCCACATCCAGACCGAGCAGATGCTCTGCTGCAGGCGGTGGACTCCCTAAGAGCGGAAGGAGTGGTGATCCCAGTCCCTCCTCAGGAACAGGGGCAAGGGTTTTACTCCAATCTCTTTGTGGTTCCAAAGAAGGACGGCTCGTTCCGTCCTGTTCTGGACCTAAAACGGCTCAACAAACATGTGCACGCCAGGAAGTTCCGGATGGAAACCCTGCGTTCTGTCATTGCCTCAATGTCCAGAGGAGACTTCCTTGCCTCAATAGACATCAAAGATGCTTATCTCCACGTGCCAATTGCTACAGAACATCAACGTTTTCTACGTTTTGTGATAGGAGACGACCATTTTCAGTTCGTAGCTCTGCCATTTGGTCTGGCGACAGCCCCACGGGTCTTCACCAAGGTCATGGCGGCGGTGGTAGCAGTCTTGCACTCTCAGGGACACTCGGTGATCCCTTACCTAGACGATTTATTGGTCAAAGCTCCCTCTCAAGAGGCATGTCAGCACAGCCTGAATGCTACGCTGGAGACCCTACAGTCTTTCGGATGGATCATCAACTTTCCAAAGTCGATCCTATCACCGACTCAATCACTAACGTATCTTGGCATGGAGTTTCATACTCTAGCAGCGATAGTGAAGCTTCCGCTGGACAAGCAGCGGTCACTACAGACAGGGGTGCAATCTCTTCTGCAGGGCCAGTTGCATCCCTTGCGGCGCCTCATGCATTTCCTAGGGAAGATGGTGGCAGCCATGGAAGCAGTTCCCTTTGCGCAATTTCATCTGCGCCCACTTCAATGGGACATTCTCCGCCAATGGGACGGGAAGTCAACGTCACTGGACAGGAAAGTCTCGCTTTCCCAGACGGCCAAGGACTCCCTACAATGGTGGCTCCTTCCCACCTCATTGTCTCAGGGAAGATCCTTCCTGCCCCCATCCTGGGCAGTAGTCACGACAGATGCGAGTCTGTCAGGGTGGGGAGCGGTATTTCTCCACCACAGGGCTCAGGGGACGTGGACTCCGCAGGAGTCCACCCTTCAGATCAATGTTCTGGAGATCAGAGCAGTGTATCTTGCTCTACTGGCCTTCCAACAGTGGCTGGAAGGGAAGCAGATCCGAATCCAATCGGACAACTCCACAGCGGTGGCATACATCAACCACCAAGGAGGGACGCGCAGTCGGCAAGCCTTCCAAGAAGTCCGGCGCATTCTAATGTGGGTGGAGGACACAGCATCCACCATATCCGCGGTTCACATCCCAGGCGTAGAAAACTGGGAAGCAGACTTCCTCAGTCGCCAGGGCATGGACGCAGGGGAATGGTCCCTTCACCCGGACGTGTTTCAGGAAATCTGTCGCCGCTGGGGAGTGCCGGACGTCGACCTAATGGCATCCCGGCACAACAACAAGGTTCCGGCATTCATGGCGAGGTCGCGCGATCAAAGAGCTCTGGCGGCAGACGCCTTGGTTCAAGATTGGTCGCAGTTTCAGCTCCCATACGTGTTTCCGCCTCTGGCGCTCTTGCCCAGAGTGCTACGCAAGATCAGATCCGAGTGCAGCCGCATCATACTCGTCGCTCCAGACTGGCCGAGGAGGTCGTGGTATCCGGATCTGTGGCATCTCACGATCGGTCGACCGTGGTCACTGCCAGACCGACCAGACTTACTGTCCCAAGGGCCGTTTTTCCATCAGAATTCTGCGGCCCTGAACCTGACTGTGTGGCCATTGAGTCCTGGATCCTAGCATCTGCAGGATTATCTCAAGGAGTCGTTGCCACAATGAGACAAGCTAGAAAGTCGAATTCGGCTAAGATCTACCACAGAACGTGGAAGATTTTCTTATCCTGGTGCTCTGCTCAGGGAGTGTCTCCCTGGCCATTTGCATTGCCCAAGTTTCTTTCCTTCCTGCAATCGGGGTTAGAAAAGGGCTTGTCGCTCAGCTCCCTTAAAGGGCAAGTTTCGGCTCTATCCGTGTTTTTTCAGAAGCGTCTAGCACGTCTTTCTAAGGTGCGCACGTTCCTGCAGGGGGTCTGTCATATTGTGCCCCCGTACAAGCGGCCGTTAGATCCATGGGATCTGAACAGGGTACTAGTTGCTCTCCAGAAGCCGCCCTTCGAGCCTCTGAAGGAAGTTTCCTTTTCTCGGCTGTCACAGAAAGTGGCGTTTCTTGTTGCGATCACATCGCTTCGGCGAGTGTCTGAGCTGGCAGCTCTGTCATCCAAGGCTCCCTTCCTGGTGTTCCACCAGGACAAGGTAGTGCTGCGCCCTATTCCGGAGTTTCTCCCTAAGGTCGTATCCTCTTTTCATCTTAATCAGGATATATCCTTGCCTTCTTTTTGTCCTCATCCGGTTCACCGGTATGAAAAGGCCTTACGTTTGCTAGATCTGGTGAGAGCACTCAGAATCTACATTTCCCGCACGGCGCCCATGCGCCGTGCCGATGCACTTTTTGTCCTTGTCGCTGGTCCGCGCAAGGGGTTGCAGGCTTCTAAAGCCACCCTGGCTCGATGGATCAAAGAACCAATTCTAGAGGCCTACCGTTCTGCGGGGCTTCCGGTTCCTTCAGGGCTAAAAGCCCACTCAACCAGAGCCGTGGGTGCGTCCTGGGCATTACGACACCAGGCTTCGGCTCAACAGGTGTGCCAGGCAGCTACCTGGTCCAGTCTGCACACTTTCACCAAGCATTATCAGGTGCATACCTATGCTTCGGCGGATGCCAGCTTAGGTAGAAGAGTCCTGCAGGCGGCAGTGACACCCCCGTAGGGGAGGGCTGTTTTGCAGCTCTAACATGAGGTATTTCTTTACCCACCCAGGGACAGCTTTTGGACGTCCCAATCGTCTGGGTCTCCCAATAGAGCGCTGAAGAAGAAGGGAATTTTGTTACTTACCGTAAATTCCTTTTCTTCTAGCTCTTATTGGGAGACCCAGCACCCGCCCTGTTGTCCTTCGGGATGTTTTTTTGTTGTTTGCGGGTACACATGTTGTTCATGTTGAACGGTTTTTCAGTTCTCCGATGTTATTCGGAGTTAATTTGTTTAAACCAGTTATTGGCTTCCTCCTTCTTGCTTTGGCACTAAAACTGGAGAACCCGTGATATCACGGGGGGGGTATAGCCAGAGGGGGAGGGGCCTTGCACTTTTGATGTAGTGCTTTGTGTGGCCTCCAGAGGGCAGTAGCTATACCCCAATCGTCTGGGTCTCCCAATAAGAGCTAGAAGAAAAGGAATTTACGGTAAGTAACAAAATTCCCTTCTTTGTGAACTGTTTGCATGTGATGGGACATCTGTATGAGTGTGGGATGAAGTAGCTCTAGTAATTAGAGGACTGATCTGTTGAGTAGGATCACCTCACACAGGGGGATCTTGTGGTCTGTTTAATGCTTTGGGGTTTTTTTGTAGGTTTTTAATAGGTTTTAGTGATGACTGCATAAAATTGTAGATTTTTGTCTTATTGCCGCCTACAAGTGAGATGTGTGCTGGCACTGATACAAGCTTTATAGGTGTTAAACCTGAGGGAGCTTGTGGGGCAAGTATGGAAGCCTCAAGAAAAGACGGCAAAGAGAAGAGTGTGCAGATAATGTGAAGCAAATGGACTGTAAAAAACCCCGATTCCCCCAGACGCTGAGTCCAGCCTGTGTGTGTGTGTGTGCAGATAATGTGAAGGAAATGGACTGTAAAAAACCCCGATTCCCCCAGACGCTGAGTCCAGCCTGTGTGTGTGTGTGCAGATAATGTGAAGGAAATGGACTGTAAAAAACCCCGATTCCCCCAGACGCTGAGTCCAGCCTGTGTGTGTGTGCAGATAATGTGAAGGAAATGGACTGTAAAAACCCTGATTCCCCCAGACGCTGAGTCCGGCCTGTGTGTGTGTGCAGATAATGTGAAGGAAATGGACTGTAAAAAACCCCGATTCCCCCAGACGCTGAGTCCGGCCTGTGTGTGTGTGTGTGTGTGCAGATAATGTGAAGGAAATAAAAACCCTGATTCCCCCAGACGCTGAGTCCGGCCTGTGTGTGTGTGCAGATAATGTGAAGGAAATGGACTGTAAAAAACCCCGATTCCCCCAGACGCTGAGTCCGGCCTGTGTGTGTGTGTGTGTGTGCAGATAATGTGAAGGAAATAAAAACCCTGATTCCCCCAGACGCTGAGTCCGGCCTGTGTGTGAGTGCAGATAATGTGAAGGAAATGGACTGTAAAAACCCTGATTCCCCCAGACGCTGAGTCCGGCCTGTGTGTGAGTGCAGATAATGTGAAGGAAATGGACTGTAAAAAACCCCGATTCCCCCAGACGCTGAGTCCGGCCTGTGTGTGTGCAGATAATGTGAAGGAAATGGACTGTAAAAAACCCCGATTCCCCCAGACGCTGAGTCCGGCCTGTGTGTGTGTGCAGATAATGTGAAGGAAATGGACTGTAAAAACCCTGATTCCCCCAGACGCTGAGTCCGGCCTGTGTGTGTGTGCAGATAATGTGAAGGAAATGGACTGTAAAAACCCTGATTCCCCCAGACGCTGAGTCCGGCCTGTGTGTGTGTGTGTGCAGATAATGTGAAGGAAATGGACTGTAAAAAACCCCGATTCCCCCAGACGCTGAGTCCGGCCTGTGTGTGTGTGCAGATAATGTGAAGGAAATGGACTGTAAAAACCCTGATTCCCCCAGACGCTGAGTCCAGCCTGTGTGTGTGTGTGCAGATAATGTGAAGGAAATGGACTGTAAAAAACCCTGATTCCCCCAGACGCTGAGTCCGGCCTGTGTGTGTGTGTACAGATAATGTGAAGGAAATGGACTGTAAAAAACCCCGATTCCCCCAGACGCTGAGTCCGGCCTGTGTGTGTGTGTGCAGATAATGTGAAGGAAATGGACTGTAAAAAACCCCGATTCCCCCAGACGCTGAGTCCGGCCTGTGTGTGTGTGCAGATAATGTGAAGGAAATGGACTGTAAAAAACCCCGATTCCCCCAGACGCTGAGTCCGGCCTGTGTGTGTGTGCAGATAATGTGAAGGAAATGGACTGTAAAAAACCCTGATTCCCCCAGACGCTGAGTCCGGCCTGTGTGTGTGTGTGCAGATAATGTGAAGGAAATGGACTGTAAAAACCCTGATTTCCCCAAGACGCTGAGTCCGGCCTGTGTGTGTGTGTGTGCAGATAATGTGAAGGAAATGGACTGTAAAAACCCTGATTCCCCCAGACGCTGAGTCCAGCCTGTGTGTGTGTGTGTGCAGATAATGTGAAGGAAATGGACTGTAAAAACCCTGATTTCCCCAGACGCTGAGTCCAGCCTGTGTGTGTGTGTGTGTGTGTGCAGATAATGTGAAGGAAATGGACTGTAAAAACCCTGATTTCCCCAGACGCTGAGTCCAGCCTGTGTGTGTGTGTGTGTGCAGATAATGTGAAGGAAATGGACTGTAAAAACCCTGATTCCCCCAGACGCTGAGTCCGGCCTGTGTGTGTGTGTGCAGATAATGTGAAGGAAATGGACTGTAAAAACCCTGATTCCCCCAGACGCTGAGTCCAGCCTGTGTGTGTGTGCACAGATAATGTGAAGGAAATGGACTGTAAAAACCCCGATTCCCCCAGACGCTGAGTCCAGCCTGTGTGTGTGTGCAGATAATGTGAAGGAAATGGACTGTAAAAAACCCCGATTCCCCCAGACGCTGAGTCCGGCCTGTGTGTGTGTGCAGATAATGTGAAGGAAATGGACTGTAAAAAACCCCGATTCCCCCAGACGCTGAGTCCGGCCTGTGTGTGTGTGCAGATAATGTGAAGGAAATGGACTGTAAAAACCCTGATTCCTCCAGACGCTGAGTCCGGCCTGTGTGTGTGTGCAGATAATGTGAAGGAAATGGACTGTAAAAACCCTGATTCCCCCAGACGCTGAGTCCGGGCCTGTGTGTGTGTGCACAGATAATGTGAAGGAAATGGACTGTAAAAAACCCCGATTTCCCCCAGACGCTGAGTCCGGCCTGTGTGTGTGTGCAGATAATGTGAAGGAAATGGACTGTAAAAACCCTGATTCCCCCAGACGCTGAGTCCGGCCTGTGTGTGTGTGCAGATAATGTGAAGGAAATGGACTGTAAAAAACCCCGATTCCCCCAGATGCTGAGTCCGGCCTGTGTGTGTGTGCAGATAATGTGAAGGAAATGGACTGTAAAAAACCCCGATTCCCCCAGACGCTGAGTCCGGCCTGTGTGTGTGTGTACAGATAATGTGAAGGAAATGGACTGTAAAAACCCTGATTTTCCCCCAGACGCTGAGTCCGGCCTGTGTGTGTGTGCAGATAATGTGAAGGAAATGGACTGTAAAAACCCTGATTCCCCCAGACGCTGAGTCCGGCCTGTGTGTTTGTGCAGATAATGTGAAGGAAATGGACTGTAAAAACCCTGATTTCCCCAAGACGCTGAGTCCGGCCTGTGTGTGTGTGTGTGTGCAGATAATGTGAAGGAAATGGACTGTAAAAACCCTGATTCCCCCAGACGCTGAGTCCGGCCTGTGTGTGTGTGTGCAGATAATGTGAAGGAAATGGACTGTAAAAACCCTGATTTCCCCAGACGCTGAGTCCAGCCTGTGTGTGTGTGCAGATAATGTGAAGGAAATGGACTGTAAAAACCCTGATTTCCCCAGACGCTGAGTCCAGCCTGTGTGTGTGTGTGTGTGTGTGCAGATAATGTGAAGGAAATGGACTGTAAAAACCCTGATTCCCCCAGACGCTGAGTCCGGCCTGTGTGTGAGTGCAGATAATGTGAAGGAAATGGACTGTAAAAACCCTGATTCCCCCAGACGCTGAGTCCAGCCTGTGTGTGTATGCAGATAATGTGAAGGAAATGGACTGTAAAAACCCCGATTCCCCCAGACGCTGAGTCCAGCCTGTGTGTGAGTGCAGATAATGTGAAGGAAATGGACTGTAAAAACCCTGATTCCCCCAGACGCTGAGTCCAGCCTGTGTGTGAGTGCAGATAATGTGAAGGAAATGAACTGTAAAAACCCTGATTTTCCCCCAGACGCTGAGTCCGGCCTGTGTGTGTGTGCAGATAATGTGAAGGAAATGGACTGTAAAAACCCTGATTCCCCCAGACGCTGAGTCCGGCCTGTGTGTTTGTGCAGATAATGTGAAGGAAATGGACTGTAAAAACCCTGATTTCCCCAAGACGCTGAGTCCGGCCTGTGTGTGTGTGTGTGTGCAGATAATGTGAAGGAAATGGACTGTAAAAACCCTGATTCCCCCAGACGCTGAGTCCGGCCTGTGTGTGTGTGTGCAGATAATGTGAAGGAAATGGACTGTAAAAACCCTGATTTCCCCAGACGCTGAGTCCAGCCTGTGTGTGTGTGCACAGATAATGTGAAGCAAATGGACTGTAAAAACCCTGATTCCCCCAGACGCTGAGTCCGGCCTGTGTGTGTGTACAGATAATGTGAAGCAAATGGACTGTAAAAACCCTGATTCCCCCAGACGCTGAGTCCGGCCTGTGTGTGTGTGTGCAGATAATGTGAAGGAAATGGACTGTAAAAACCCTGATTCCCCCAGACGCTGAGTCCGGCCTGTGTGTGTGTGTGCAGATAATGTGAAGGAAATGGACTGTAAAAACCCTGATTCCCCCAGACGCTGAGTCCGGCCTGTGTGTGTGAGTGCAGATAATGTGAAGGAAATGGACTGTAAAAACCCTGATTCCCCCAGACGCTGAGTCCAGCCTGTGTGTGTGTGTACAGATAATGTGAAGGAAATGGACTGTAAAAACCCTGATTTTCCCCCAGACGCTGAGTCCAGCCTGTGTGTGTGTGCAGATAATGTGAAGGAAATGGACTGTAAAAACCCTGATTCCCCCAGACGCTGAGTCCAGCCTGTGTGTGTGTGTGTGCAGATAATGTGAAGGAAATGGACTGTAAAAACCCTGATTCCCCCAGACGCTGAGTCCAGCCTGTGTGTGTGTGTACAGATAATGTGAAGGAAATGGACTGTAAAAAACCCCGATTCCCCCAGACGCTGAGTCCAGCCTGTGTGTGTGTGCAGATAATGTGAAGGAAATGGACTGTAAAAACCAGGGCTGTGGAGTCGGAGTCGTGGAGTCGGAGTCGGAGCTCATTTTGGTGGAGTCGGAGTCGGTATAAAATGCACCGACTCCGACTCCTAAAATATATAATAAATTGGGGACAGGAGTGCAATGCAGAATGTGCTGAATATTTTACTAAATAATAACATTTAGTATAATGCTTATATTTAAGTGAAAAATTTATTGTAGTATAATGTGAACATCAGACATTTAATTGTTTTTATGATACAATAATCAAGATATTTGGATAGAACATAAAATATTTATTGGAATACAACTTTAGAACACAAAAAACTAATAAATTGTAAATATGTAATATATATAATATATATATATATACAGTGTATATACACACACAAGATATATATGTAATCTACTGTATATTACATAGTGTATTACATATTTACAATTTATTACAGTTTTTTGTGTTCTAAAGTTGTATTCCAATAAATATATTTTATGTTCTATCCAAATATCTTGATTATCGTATCATAAAAATTATTAAATGTCTGATGTTCACATACACATATTCATGTACTACAATAAATTTTTCACCTAACTAAGCAATATATGTAGGAGTCGGAGTCGGTGCAAGAGAATTTGAGGAGTCGGAGTCGAAGGTTTGGCTTACCGACTCCACAGCCCTGGTAAAAACCCTGATTTCCCCAGACGCTGAGTCCAGCCTGTGTGTGTGTGCAGATAATGTGAAGGAAATGGACTGTAAAAACCCTGATTTCCCCAGACGCTGAGTCCAGCCTGTGTGTGTGTGCAGATAATGTGAAGGAAATGGACTGTAAAAACCCTGATTTCCCCCAGACGCTGAGTCCGGCCTGTGTGTGAGTGCAGATAATGTGAAGGAAATGGACTGTAAAAACCCTGATTCCCCCAGACGCTGAGTCCGGCCTGTGTGTGTGTGCAGATAATGTGAAGGAAATGGACTGTAAAAACCCTGATTTCCCCAGACGCTGAGTCCGGCCTGTGTGTGTGTGTGCAGATAATGTGAAGGAAATGGACTGTAAAAACCCTGATTCCCCCAGACGCTGAGTCCGGCCTGTGTGTGTGTGCAGATAATGTGAAGGAAATGGACTGTAAAAACCCTGATTTCCCCAGACGCTGAGTCCGGCCTGTGTGTGTGTGTGCAGATAATGTGAAGGAAATGGACTGTAAAAACCCTGATTCCCCCAGACGCTGAGTCCGGGCCTGTGTGTGTGTGTGCAGATAATGTGAAGGAAATGGACTGTAAAAACCCTGATTTCCCCCAGACGCTGAGTCCGGCCTGTGTGTGAGTGCAGATAATGTGAAGGAAATGGACTGTAAAAACCCTGATTCCCCCAGACGCTGAGTCCAGCCTGTGTGTGTGTGTGCAGATAATGTGAAGGAAATGGACTGTAAAAACCCTGATTTCCCCCAGACGCTGTGTGTGTGTGTGTGTGTGTGTGTGTGTGTGTGTGTGTGTGTGTGTGTGTGTGTGTGTGTGTGTGTGTGTGTAGGTAACTACATGGTGAGAAGCAAGGACACTGAACGATTGTGACTGAGGAAGGAGGGGAAGGTTGGAGAAGCCACAAGTCGTGTTGTGAGGGTGAATGTTTAGTTGTTGCCTGCTCCTGACCTAATTGGTATTGATCAAGTGCATGCACGGAAGAATTAACACCAAAGAGTCCGATGAGAATCTGTCCTTGATCAGAGATTGGCCTAACAGACCTTTATTTGTGAGAGCTGGAACTTGTATAACCTCGGGTATGGGGCGCGGTTAGCTCTGTAGTAGGCAGGGCTCTGTAGTAGGCAGGGCTCTGTAGTAGGCAGGGCTCTGTAGTAGGCAGGGCTCTGTAGTAGGCAGGGCTCTGTAGTAGGCAGGGCTCTGTAGTAGGCAGGGCTCTGTAGTAGGCAGGGCTCTGTAGTAGGCAGGGCTCTGTAGTAGGCAGGGCTCTGTAGTAGGCAGGGCTCTGTAGTAGGCAGGGCTCTGTAGTAGGCAGGGCTCTGTAGTAGGCAGGGCTCTGTAGTAGGCAGGGCTCTGTAGTAGGCAGGGCTCTGTAGTAGGCAGGGCTCTGTAGTAGGCAGGGCTCTGTAGTAGGCAGGGCTCTGTAGTAGGCAGGGCTGTGGAAGGCAGGGCTGTGGAGTCGGAGTTTGTTTTGGTTGGAGTCGGGAGAAATGTACCGACTCCGACTCCAGCTTTAAAAAAAAAAGTATTAATATTTCATAATTGAACTTTCATATGAATTTTATAAATGTTACTCAAATCTATGTTCTATCAAACTATGAACAACAGTGATCAGCAGTTCTGCTGGAGATACATTTCTTACTTCTTGTGTGTCACTGTTCTCCACTGCCCTTATCTAATCTTATACTTGGTTAACCTCATGCTGCCCCAACCCCCCTACTTACAATGTATGAAACTGAAAGTGAAAATGTGTTGCAAATTCTTAGTAGTAAAGCTCCTCCTCTAGACTAGATTATACTAGGTGTGCGTCTTCCAAGCCTCTCACAGCTGCCTGTGTTATGATCCGGAACCATGGAAGACCACCATAAATTATTGGTAAAAGGTGACAAGAGCCTTGGCAACTAATCTGGCCGCCATCCCCTTACTAACCATCACAACTAGAAGTAGCCGAGGGGTGAACTAACATCCTGTGCACCGCGAACCCAGCCGGAGAACTAACTATTCTAAAGGTAGGAAAGATGAATAACTCTCTGCCTCAGAAAATAGACAAGAATAACAAGCCCACCACATTCAAAGACTGCGGTGATATAGGAAAAACACAATACACAGGTAGATGACAGGATAGCAAAAGGTGAGGCCCCCGCTGACTAAAATAGGAAAGGACAGGAAAGGGGCTGATGGTGGCCAGAGAAAAACCCTGCAAAATACCAACTCCCTGATAGTACAAAAAGGCCCTCAGATCACTCGATCTGAACTCCGTCCTATACCAGGTGCCCTTGTCATACCAATGAACAGAAAACAAGAATCATTACAAATTCAACAAGCCACAAACACATGGACCCAAAGGAGCTATACTCCACACAGAACTGCAGGGAGTTCCTCAACAATCCACTGAGGGGGAAAATCCCTGCAAGCAAATAAACTGAAACCAACCACAGCAAATGACAAACCCAGATAAGCAAAAGAACCAGACAATAAATAAAGAGCGAGAACTTATCTGGAGTAGATGTGGTGTGGAGCAGAATGAAGCAGGCTAGAGATACAAAGAACAACTGACATCCGGCAACAGCCTGCAATCAGACCAGGACTTAACTAACAGAAACAATGTTAATCCACCAATAATGAGCCCCTTAAGTCAAATAGATGATTCCATATTAAACCTTATATAACCTACAATAATTATACAGGAATCCAAAATTTATCAACAGTGAAAATGATTTTTATTTATACATATAATGCATTATATCATCATATTAATTCAAGATAGAAATAGGACAACAGTTTCGTGAAAACCGGGGGCAGATAGTATAGCCGCACATACATTAATAAGGTGGCGATCTCCAAGCAGATGGTGACCATCAATCCTATATCATTTATCGGACCCCAGCATGGGCAGATAGTATAGCCGCACATACATTAATAAGGTGGCGATCTCCAAGCAGATGGTGACCATCAATCCTATATCATTTATCAGACCCCGGCATGGGCAGATAGTATAGCCGCACATACATTAATAAGGTGGCGATCTCCAAGCAGATGGTGACCATCAATCATGTATCATTTATCAGACCCCGGCATGGGCAGATAGTATAGCCGCACATACATTAATAAGGTGGCGCTCTCCAAGCAGATGGTGACCATCAATCATGTATCATTTATCGGACCCCGGCATGGGCAGATAGTATAGCCGCACATACATTAATAAGGTGGCGCTCTCCAAGCAGATGGTGACCAACAATCCTATATCATTTATCGGACCCCGGCATGGGCAGATAGTATAGCCGCACATACATTAATAAGGTGGCGATCTCCAAGCAGATGGTGACCATCAATCCTATATCATTTATCGGACCCCGGCATGGGCAGATAGTATAGCCGCACATACATTAATAAGGTGGCGCTCTCCAAGCAGATGGTGACCATCAATCCTATATCATTTATCGGACCCCGGCATGGGCAGATAGTATAGCCGCACATACATTAATAAGGTGGCGCTCTCCAAGCAGATGGTGACCATCAATCATGTATCATTTATCGGACCCCGGCATGGGCAGATAGTATAGCCGCACATACATTAATAAGGTGGCGATCTCCAAGCAGATGGTGACCATCAATCCTATATCATTTATCGGACCCCAGCATGGGCAGATAGTATAGCCGCACATACATTAATAAGGTGGCGCTCTCCAAGCAGATGGTGACCATCAATCCTATATCATTTATCGGACCCCGGCATGGGCAGATAGTATAGCCGCACATACATTAATAAGGTGGCGCTCTCCAAGCAGATGGTGACCATCAATCATATATCATTTATCGGACCCCGGCATGGGCAGATAGTATAGCCGCACATACATTAATAAGGTGGCGATCTCCAAGCAGATGGTGACCATCAATCATGTATCATTTATCGGACCCCGGCATGGGCAGATAGTATAGCCGCACATACATTAATAAGGTGGCGCTCTCCAAGCAGATGGTGACCATCAATCATATATCATTTATCGGACCCCGGCATGGGCAGATAGTATAGCCGCACATACATTAATAAGGTGGCGCTCTCCAAGCAGATGGTGACCATCAATCATATATCATTTATCGGACCCCGGCATGGGCAGATAGTATAGCCGCACATACATTAATAAGGTGGCGATCTCCAAGCAGATGGTGACCATCAATCATGTATCATTTATCGGACCCCAGCATGGGCAGATAGTATAGCCGCACATACATTAATAAGGTGGCGATCTCCAAGCAGATGGTGACCATCAATCCTATATCATTTATCGGACCCCGGCATGGGCAGATAGTATAGCCACACATACATTAATAAGGTGGCGCTCTCCAAGCAGATGGTGACCATCAATCCTATATCATTTATCGGACCCCGGCATGGGCAGATAGTATAGCCACACATACATTAATAAGGTGGCGCTCTCCAAGCAGATGGTGACCATCAATCCTATATCATTTATCGGACCCCGGCATGGGCAGATAGTATAGCCGCACATACATTAATAAGGTGGCGATCTCCAAGCAGATGGTGACCATCAATCATGTATCATTTAATCGGACCCCGGCATGGGCAGATAGTATAGCCGCACATACATTAATAAGGTGGCGCTCTCCAAGCAGATGGTGACCATCAATCATGTATCATTTATCGGACCCCGGCATGGGCAGATAGTATAGCCGCACATACATTAATAAGGTGGCGATCTCCAAGCAGATGGTGACCATCAATCATATATCATTTATCAGACCCCGGCATGGGCAGATAGTATAGCCGCACATACATTAATAAGGTGGCGATCTCCAAGCAGATGGTGACCATCAATCATGTATCATTTATCAGACCCCGGCATGGGCAGATAGTATAGCCGCACATACATTAATAAGGTGGCGATCTCCAAGCAGATGGTGACCATCAATCATGTATCATTTATCGGACCCCGGCATGGGCAGATAGTATAGCCGCACATACATTAATAAGGTGGCGATCTCCAAGCAGATGGTGACCATCAATCCTATATCATTTATCGGACCCCGGCATGGGCAGATAGTATAGCCGCACATACATTAATAAGGTGGCGATCTCCAAGCAGATGGTGACCATCAATCATGTATCATTTATCGGACCCCGGCATGGGCAGATAGTATAGCCGCACATACATTAATAAGGTGGCGCTCTCCAAGCAGATGGTGACCATCAATCCTATATCATTTATCGGACCCCGGCATGGGCAGATAGTATAGCCGCACATACATTAATAAGGTGGCGATCTCCAAGCAGATGGTGACCATCAATCATGTATCATTTATCGGACCCCGGCATGGGCAGATAGTATAGCCGCACATACATTAATAAGGTGGCGCTCTCCAAGCAGATGGTGACCATCAATCATATATCATTTATCAGACCCCGGCATGGGCAGATAGTATAGCCGCACATACATTAATAAGGTGGCGATCTCCAAGCAGATGGTGACCATCAATCCTATATCATTTATCGGACCCCGGCATGGGCAGATAGTATAGCCGCACATACATTAATAAGGTGGCGATCTCCAAGCAGATGGTGACCATCAATCATGTATCATTTATCGGACCCCGGCATGGGCAGATAGTATAGCCGCACATACATTAATAAGGTGGCGATCTCCAAGCAGATGGTGACCATCAATCCTATATCATTTATCGGACCCCGGCATGGGCAGATAGTATAGCCGCACATACATTAATAAGGTGGCGATCTCCAAGCAGATGGTGACCATCAATCATGTATCATTTATCAGACCCCGGCATGGGCAGATAGTATAGCCGCACATACATTAATAAGGTGGCGATCTCCAAGCAGATGGTGACCATCAATCATATATCATTTATCAGACCCCGGCATGGGCAGATAGTATAGCCGCACATACATTAATAAGGTGGCGATCTCCAAGCAGATGGTGACCATCAATCCTATATCATTTATCGGACCCCGGCATGGGCAGATAGTATAGCCGCACATACATTAATAAGGTGGCGATCTCCAAGCAGATGGTGACCATCAATCATGTATCATTTATCGGACCCCGGCATGGGCAGATAGTATAGCCGCACATACATTAATAAGGTGGCGATCTCCAAGCAGATGGTGACCATCAATCCTATATCATTTATCGGACCCCGGCATGGGCAGACAGTATAGCCGCACATACATTAATAAGGTGGCGATCTCCAAGCAGATGGTGACCATCAATCCTATATCATTTATCGGACCCCGGCATGGGCAGACAGTATAGCCGCACATACATTAATAAGGTGGCGATCTCCAAGCAGATGGTGACCATCAATCATATATCATTTATCAGACCCCGGCATGGGCAGATAGTATAGCCGCACATACATTAATAAGGTGGCGATCTCCAAGCAGATGGTGACCATCAATCCTATATCATTTATCAGACCCCGGCATGGGCAGATAGTATAGCCGCACATACATTAATAAGGTGGCGATCTCCAAGCAGATGGTGACCATCAATCCTATATCATTTATCGGACCCCGGCATGGGCAGATAGTATAGCCGCACATACATTAATAAGGTGGCGATCTCCAAGCAGATGGTGACCATCAATCATGTATCATTTATCGGACCCCGGCATGGGCAGATAGTATAGCCGCACATACATTAATAAGGTGGCGATCTCCAAGCAGATGGTGACCATCAATCCTATATCATTTATCAGACCCCGGCATGGGCAGATAGTATAGCCGCACATACATTAATAAGGTGGCGATCTCCAAGCAGATGGTGACCATCAATCCTATATCATTTATCGGACCCCGGCATGGGCAGATAGTATAGCCGCACATACATTAATAAGGTGGCGATCTCCAAGCAGATGGTGACCATCAATCATGTATCATTTATCGGACCCCGGCATGGGCAGATAGTATAGCCGCACATACATTAATAAGGTGGCGCTCTCCAAGCAGATGGTGACCATCAATCATGTATCATTTATCAGACCCCGGCATGGGCAGATAGTATAGCCGCACATACATTAATAAGGTGGCGATCTCCAAGCAGATGGTGACCATCAATCCTATATCATTTATCGGACCCCGGCATGGGCAGATAGTATAGCCGCACATACATTAATAAGGTGGCGATCTCCAAGCAGATGGTGACCATCAATCATGTATCATTTATCGGACCCCGGCATGGGCAGATAGTATAGCCGCACATACATTAATAAGGTGGCGATCTCCAAGCAGATGGTGACCATCAATCCTATATCATTTATCAGACCCCGGCATGGGCAGATAGTATAGCCGCACATACATTAATAAGGTGGCGCTCTCCAAGCAGATGGTGACCATCAATCATGTATCATTTATCAGACCCCGGCATGGGCAGATAGTATAGCCGCACATACATTAATAAGGTGGCGATCTCCAAGCAGATGGTGACCATCAATCCTATATCATTTATCAGACCCCGGCATGGGCAGATAGTATAGCCGCACATACATTAATAAGGTGGCGCTCTCCAAGCAGATGGTGACCATCAATCCTATATCATTTATCAGACCCCGGCATGGGCAGATAGTATAGCCGCACATACATTAATAAGGTGGCGATCTCCAAGCAGATGGTGACCATCAATCCTATATCATTTATCAGACCCCGGCATGGGCAGATAGTATAGCCGCACATACATTAATAAGGTGGCGATCTCCAAGCAGATGGTGACCATCAATCCTATATCATTTATCAGACCCCGGCATGGGCAGATAGTATAGCCGCACATACATTAATAAGGTGGCGCTCTCCAAGCAGATGGTGACCATCAATCCTATATCATTTATCAGACCCCGGCATGGGCAGATAGTATAGCCGCACATACATTAATAAGGTGGCGATCTCCAAGCAGATGGTGACCATCAATCATGTATCATTTATCGGACCCCGGCATGGGCAGATCGTATAGCCGCACATACATTAATAAGGTGGCGATCTCCAAGCAGATGGTGACCATCAATCCTATATCATTTATCGGACCCCGGCATGGGCAGATAGTATAGCCGCACATACATTAATAAGGTGGCGATCTCCAAGCAGATGGTGACCATCAATCCTATATCATTTATCAGACCCCGGCATGGGCAGATAGTATAGCCGCACATACATTAATAAGGTGGCGATCTCCAAGCAGATGGTGACCATCAATCATGTATCATTTATCGGACCACGGCATGGGCAGATAGTATAGCCGCACATACATTAATAAGGTGGCGATCTCCAAGCAGATGGTGACCATCAATCATGTATCATTTATCGGACCCCGGCATGGGCAGATAGTATAGCCGCACATACATTAATAAGGTGGCGCTCTCCAAGCAGATGGTGACCATCAATCCTATATCATTTATCGGACCCCGGCATGGGCAGAAAGTATAGCCGCACATACATTAATAAGGTGGCGATCTCCAAGCAGATGGTGACCATCAATCCTATATCATTTATCAGACCCCGGCATGGGCAGATAGTATAGCCGCACATACATTAATAAGGTGGCGCTCTCCAAGCAGATGGTGACCATCAATCATATATCATTTATCGGACCCCGGCATGGGCAGATAGTATAGCCGCACATACATTAATAAGGTGGCGCTCTCCAAGCAGATGGTGACCATCAATCATGTATCATTTATCGGACCCCAGCATGGGCAGATAGTATAGCCGCACATACATTAATAAGGTGGCGATCTCCAAGCAGATGGTGACCATCAATCATGTATCATTTATCGGACCCCGGCATGGGCAGATAGTATAGCCGCACATACATTAATAAGGTGGCGCTCTCCAAGCAGATGGTGACCATCAATCCTATATCATTTATCGGACCCCGGCATGGGCAGATAGTATAGCCGCACATACATTAATAAGGTGGCGATCTCCAAGCAGATGGTGACCATCAATCATATATCATTTATCGGACCCCGGCATGGGCAGATAGTATAGCCGCACATACATTAATAAGGTGGCGCTCTCCAAGCAGATGGTGACCATCAATCATATATCATTTATCGGACCCCGGCATGGGCAGATAGTATAGCCGCACATACATTAATAAGGTGGCGCTCTCCAAGCAGATGGTGACCATCAATCCTATATCATTTATCAGACCCCGGCATGGGCAGAT
The DNA here is from genome assembly GCF_048569485.1 of Anomaloglossus baeobatrachus. Classification (NCBI taxonomy): domain Eukaryota; kingdom Metazoa; phylum Chordata; class Amphibia; order Anura; family Aromobatidae; genus Anomaloglossus; species Anomaloglossus baeobatrachus. The sequence goes on along the minus strand of NW_027442424.1, from coordinate 80,473 downwards.
AGTATAGCCGCACATACATTAATAAGGTGGCGCTCTCCAAGCAGATGGTGACCATCAATCATATATCATTTATCGGACCCCGGCATGGGCAGATAGTATAGCCGCACATACATTAATAAGGTGGCGATCTCCAAGCAGATGGTGACCATCAATCATGTATCATTTATCGGACCCCGGCATGGGCAGATAGTATAGCCGCACATACATTAATAAGGTGGCGCTCTCCAAGCAGATGGTGACCATCAATCCTATATCATTTATCAGACCCCGGCATGGGCAGATAGTATAGCCGCACATACATTAATAAGGTGGCGCTCTCCAAGCAGATGGTGACCATCAATCCTATATCATTTATCAGACCCCGGCATGGGCAGATAGTATAGCCGCACATACATTAATAAGGTGGCGCTCTCCAAGCAGATGGTGACCATCAATCATGTATCATTTATCGGACCCCGGCATGGGCAGATAGTATAGCCGCACATACATTAATAAGGTGGCGCTCTCCAAGCAGATGGTGACCATCAATCCTATATCATTTATCAGACCCCGGCATGGGCAGATAGTATAGCCGCACATACATTAATAAGGTGGCGATCTCCAAGCAGATGGTGACCATCAATCCTATATCATTTATCGGACCCCGGCATGGGCAGATAGTATAGCCGCACATACATTAATAAGGTGGCGATCTCCAAGCAGATGGTGACCATCAATCATGTATCATTTATCGGACCCCGGCATGGGCAGATAGTATAGCCGCACATACATTAATAAGGTGGCGCTCTCCAAGCAGATGGTGACCATCAATCATGTATCATTTATCAGACCCCAGCATGGGCAGACAGTATAGCCGCACATACATTAATAAGGTGGCGATCTCCAAGCAGATGGTGACCATCAATCCTATATCATTTATCAGACCCCGGCATGGGCAGATAGTATAGCCGCACATACATTAATAAGGTGGCGATCTCCAAGCAGATGGTGACCATCAATCCTATATCATTTATCAGACCCCGGCATGGGCAGATAGTATAGCCGCACATACATTAATAAGGTGGCGCTCTCCAAGCAGATGGTGACCATCAATCCTATATCATTTATCAGACCCCGGCATGGGCAGATAGTATAGCCGCACATACATTAATAAGGTGGCGATCTCCAAGCAGATGGTGACCATCAATCCTATATCATTTATCAGACCCCGGCATGGGCAGATAGTATAGCCGCACATACATTAATAAGGTGGCGCTCTCCAAGCAGATGGTGACCATCAATCCTATATCATTTATCAGACCCCGGCATGGGCAGATAGTATAGCCGCACATACATTAATAAGGTGGCGATCTCCAAGCAGATGGTGACCATCAATCATGTATCATTTATCGGACCCCGGCATGGGCAGATCGTATAGCCGCACATACATTAATAAGGTGGCGATCTCCAAGCAGATGGTGACCATCAATCCTATATCATTTATCGGACCCCGGCATGGGCAGATAGTATAGCCGCACATACATTAATAAGGTGGCGATCTCCAAGCAGATGGTGACCATCAATCCTATATCATTTATCAGACCCCGGCATGGGCAGATAGTATAGCCGCACATACATTAATAAGGTGGCGATCTCCAAGCAGATGGTGACCATCAATCATGTATCATTTATCGGACCCCGGCATGGGCAGATAGTATAGCCGCACATACATTAATAAGGTGGCGCTCTCCAAGCAGATGGTGACCATCAATCCTATATCATTTATCGGACCCCGGCATGGGCAGAAAGTATAGCCGCACATACATTAATAAGGTGGCGATCTCCAAGCAGATGGTGACCATCAATCATATATCATTTATCGGACCCCGGCATGGGCAGATAGTATAGCCGCACATACATTAATAAGGTGGCGCTCTCCAAGCAGATGGTGACCATCAATCATGTATCATTTATCGGACCCCAGCATGGGCAGATAGTATAGCCGCACATACATTAATAAGGTGGCGATCTCCAAGCAGATGGTGACCATCAATCATGTATCATTTATCGGACCCCGGCATGGGCAGATAGTATAGCCGCACATACATTAATAAGGTGGCGCTCTCCAAGCAGATGGTGACCATCAATCATGTATCATTTATCGGACCCCGGCATGGGCAGATAGTATAGCCGCACATACATTAATAAGGTGGCGCTCTCCAAGCAGATGGTGACCATCAATCCTATATCATTTATCGGACCCCGGCATGGGCAGATAGTATAGCCGCACATACATTAATAAGGTGGCGATCTCCAAGCAGATGGTGACCATCAATCATATATCATTTATCGGACCCCGGCATGGGCAGATAGTATAGCCGCACATACATTAATAAGGTGGCGCTCTCCAAGCAGATGGTGACCATCAATCATATATCATTTATCGGACCCCGGCATGGGCAGATAGTATAGCCGCACATACATTAATAAGGTGGCGCTCTCCAAGCAGATGGTGACCATCAATCCTATATCATTTATCAGACCCCGGCATGGGCAGATAGTATAGCCGCACATACATTAATAAGGTGGCGCTCTCCAAGCAGATGGTGACCATCAATCATATATCATTTATCGGACCCCGGCATGGGCAGATAGTATAGCCGCACATACATTAATAAGGTGGCGATCTCCAAGCAGATGGTGACCATCAATCCTATATCATTTATCGGACCCCGGCATGGGCAGATAGTATAGCCGCACATACATTAATAAGGTGGCGATCTCCAAGCAGATGGTGACCATCAATCCTATATCATTTATCGGACCCCGGCATGGGCAGACAGTATAGCCGCACATACATTAATAAGGTGGCGCTCTCCAAGCAGATGGTGACCATCAATCATATATCATTTATCGGACCCCGGCATGGGCAGATAGTATAGCCGCACATACATTAATAAGGTGGCGCTCTCCAAGCAGATGGTGACCATCAATCCTATATCATTTATCGGACCCCGGCATGGGCAGATAGTATAGCCGCACATACATTAATAAGGTGGCGATCTCCAAGCAGATGGTGACCATCAATTATGTATCATTTATCAGACCCCGGCATGGGCAGATAGTATAGCCGCACATACATTAATAAGGTGGCGATCTCCAAGCAGATGGTGACCATCAATCATATATCATTTATCAGACCCCGGCATGGGCAGATAGTATAGCCGCGCATACATTAATAAGGTGGCGCTCTCCAAGCAGATGGTGACCATCAATCATGTATCATTTATCGGACCCCGGCATGGGCAGATAGTATAGCCGCACATACATTAATAAGGTGGCGATCTCCAAGCAGATGGTGACCATCAATCCTATATCATTTATCAGACCCCAGCATGGGCAGATAGTATAGCCGCACATACATTAATAAGGTGGCGATCTCCAAGCAGATGGTGACCATCAATCCTATATCATTTATCGGACCCCGGCATGGGCAGATAGTATAGCCGCGCATACATTAATAAGGTGGCGCTCTCCAAGCAGATGGTGACCATCAATCATGTATCATTTATCGGACCCCGGCATGGGCAGATAGTATAGCCGCACATACATTAATAAGGTGGCGCTCTCCAAGCAGATGGTGACCATCAATCATGTATCATTTATCGGACCCCGGCATGGGCAGATAGTATAGCCGCACATACATTAATAAGGTGGCGATCTCCAAGCAGATGGTGACCATCAATCCTATATCATTTATCAGACCCCGGCATGGGCAGATAGTATAGCCGCACATACATTAATAAGGTGGCGATCTCCAAGCAGATGGTGACCATCAATCCTATATCATTTATCGGACCCCGGCATGGGCAGATAGTATAGCCGCACATACATTAATAAGGTGGCGCTCTCCAAGCAGATGGTGACCATCAATCCTATATCATTTATCGGACTCCGGCATGGGCAGATAGTATAGCCGCACATACATTAATAAGGTGGCGCTCTCCAAGCAGATGGTGACCATCAATCCTATATCATTTATCGGACTCCGGCATGGGCAGATAGTATAGCCGCACATACATTAATAAGGTGGCGCTCTCCAAGCAGATGGTGACCATCAATCCTATATCATTTATCAGACCCCGGCATGGGCAGATAGTATAGCCGCACATACATTAATAAGGTGGCGATCTCCAAGCAGATGGTGACCATCAATCCTATATCATTTATCGGACCCCGGCATGGGCAGATAGTATAGCCGCACATACATTAATAAGGTGGCGATCTCCAAGCAGATGGTGACCATCAATCATGTATCATTTATCGGACCCCGGCATGGGCAGATAGTATAGCCGCACATACATTAATAAGGTGGCGCTCTCCAAGCAGATGGTGACCATCAATCATGTATCATTTATCGAACCCCGGCATGGGCAGACAGTATAGCCGCACATACATTAATAAGGTGGCGATCTCCAAGCAGATGGTGACCATCAATCATGTATCATTTATCGGACCCCGGCATGGGCAGACAGTATAGCCGCACATACATTAATAAGGTGGCGATCTCCAAGCAGATGGTGACCATCAATCCTATATCATTTATCGGACCCCGGCATGGGCAGATAGTATAGCCGCACATACATTAATAAGGTGGCGATCTCCAAGCAGATGGTGACCATCAATCCTATATCATTTATCGGACCCCGGCATGGGCAGATAGTATAGCCGCACATACATTAATAAGGTGGCGATCTCCAAGCAGATGGTGACCATCAATCCTATATCATTTATCGGACCCCGGCATGGGCAGATAGTATAGCCGCACATACATTAATAAGGTGGCGCTCTCCAAGCAGATGGTGACCATCAATCATGTATCATTTATCGGACCCCGGCATGGGCAGATAGTATAGCCGCACATACATTAATAAGGTGGCGCTCTCCAAGCAGATGGTGACCATCAATCATATATCATTTATCGGACCCCGGCATGGGCAGATAGTATAGCTGCACATACATTAATAAGGTGGCGCTCTCCAAGCAGATGGTGACCATCAATCATGTATCATTTATCGGACCCCGGCATGGGCAGATAGTATAGCCGCACATACATTAATAAGGTGGCGCTCTCCAAGCAGATGGTGACCATCAATCATATATCATTTATCAGACCCCGGCATGGGCAGATAGTATAGCCACACATACATTAATAAGGTGGCGCTCTCCAAGCAGATGGTGACCATCAATCCTATATCATTTATCGGACCCCGGCATGGGCAGATAGTATAGCCGCACATACATTAATAAGGTGGCGCTCTCCAAGCAGATGGTGACCATCAATCATATATCATTTATCGGACCCCGGCATGGGCAGATAGTATAGCCGCACATACATTAATAAGGTGGCGCTCTCCAAGCAGATGGTGACCATCAATCCTATATCATTTATCAGACCCCGGCATGGGCAGATAGTATAGCCGCACATACATTAATAAGGTGGCGATCTCCAAGCAGATGGTGACCATCAATCCTATATCATTTATCGGACCCCGGCATGGGCAGATAGTATAGCCGCACATACATTAATAAGGTGGCGCTCTCCAAGCAGATGGTGACCATCAATCCTATATCATTTATCAGACCCCGGCATGGGCAGATAGTATAGCCGCACATACATTAATAAGGTGGCGCTCTCCAAGCAGATGGTGACCATCAATCATGTATCATTTATCGGACCCCGTCATGGGCAGATAGTATAGCCGCATACACATTAATAAGGTGGCGATCTCCAAGCAGATGGTGACCATCAATCATGTATCATTTATCGGACCCCGGCATGGGCAGATAGTATAGCCGCACATACATTAATAAGGTGGCGATCTCCAAGCAGATGGTGACCATCAATCCTATATCATTTATCAGACCCCGGCATGGGCAGATAGTATAGCCGCACATACATTAATAAGGTGGCGCTCTCCAAGCAGATGGTGACCATCAATCCTATATCATTTATCGGACCCCGGCATGGGCAGATAGTATAGCCGCACATACATTAATAAGGTGGCGATCTCCAAGCAGATGGTGACCATCAATCATGTATCATTTATCGGACCCCGGCATGGGCAGATAGTATAGCCGCACATACATTAATAAGGTGGCGATCTCCAAGCAGATGGTGATCATCAATCCTATATCATTTATCGGACCCCGGCATGGGCAGATAGTATAGCCGCACATACATTAATAAGGTGGCGATCTCCAAGCAGATGGTGACCATCAATCCTATATCATTTATCAGACCCCGGCATGGGCAGACAGTATAGCCGCACATACATTAATAAGGTGGCGATCTCCAAGCAGATGGTGATCATCAATCCTATATCATTTATCGGACCCCGGCATGGGCAGATAGTATAGCCGCACATACATTAATAAGGTGGCGCTCTCCAAGCAGATGGTGACCATCAATCCTATATCATTTATCAGAACCCGGCATGGGCAGATAGTATAGCCGCACATACATTAATAAGGTGGCGATCTCCAAGCAGATGGTGACCATCAATCATGTATCATTTATCGGACCCCGGCATGGGCAGATAGTATAGCCGCACATACATTAATAAGGTGGCGCTCTCCAAGCAGATGGTGACCATCAATCCTATATCATTTATCGGACCCCGGCATGGGCAGATAGTATAGCCACACATACATTAATAAGGTGGCGATCTCCAAGCAGATGGTGACCATCAATCATGTATCATTTATCAGACCCCGGCATGGGCAGACAGTATAGCCGCACATACATTAATAAGGTGGCGCTCTCCAAGCAGATGGTGACCATCAATCATGTATCATTTATCGGACCCCGGCATGGGCAGATAGTATAGCCGCACATACATTAATAAGGTGGCGATCTCCAAGCAGATGGTGATCATCAATCCTATATCATTTATCGGACCCCGGCATGGGCAGATAGTATAGCCGCACATACATTAATAAGGTGGCGATCTCCAAGCAGATGGTGACCATCAATCCTATATCATTTATCGGACCCCGGCATGGGCAGATAGTATAGCCGCACATACATTAATAAGGTGGCGATCTCCAAGCAGATGGTGACCATCAATCCTATATCATTTATCAGACCCCGGCATGGGCAGATAGTATAGCCGCACATACATTAATAAGGTGGCGATCTCCAAGCAGATGGTGACCATCAATCATGTATCATTTATCAGACCCCGGCATGGGCAGATAGTATAGCCGCACATACATTAATAAGGTGGCGCTCTCCAAGCAGATGGTGACCATCAATCATGTATCATTTATCAGACCCCGGCATGGGCAGATAGTATAGCCGCACATACATTAATAAGGTGGCGATCTCCAAGCAGATGGTGACCATCAATCCTATATCATTTATCGGACCCCGGCATGGGCAGATAGTATAGCCGCACATACATTAATAAGGTGGCGATCTCCAAGCAGATGGTGACCATCAATCATGTATCATTTATCAGACCCCGGCATGGGCAGATAGTATAGCCGCACATACATTAATAAGGTGGCGATCTCCAAGCAGATGGTGACCATCAATCATGTATCATTTATCGGACCCCGGTATGGGCAGATAGTATAGCCGCACATACATTAATAAGGTGGCGATCTCCAAGCAGATGGTGACCATCAATCATGTATCATTTATCGGACCCCGGTATGGGCAGATAGTATAGCCACACATACATTAATAAGGTGGCGATCTCCAAGCAGATGGTGACCATCAATCATGTATCATTTATCGGACCCCGGCATGGGCAGATAGTATAGCCGCACATACATTAATAAGGTGGCGATCTCCAAGCAGATGGTGACCATCAATCATGTATCATTTATCGGACCCCGGCATGGGCAGATAGTATAGCCGCACATACATTAATAAGGTGGCGATCTCCAAGCAGATGGTGACCATCAATCATATATCATTTATCGGACCCCGGCATGGGCAGATAGTATAGCCACACATACATTAATAAGGTGGCGCTCTCCAAGCAGATGGTGACCATCAATCCTATATCATTTATCGGACCCCGGCATGGGCAGATAGTATAGCCGCACATACATTAATAAGGTGGCGCTCTCCAAGCAGATGGTGACCATCAATCATATATCATTTATCGGACCCCGGTATGGGCAGATAGTATAGCCGCACATACATTAATAAGGTGGCGATCTCCAAGCAGATGGTGACCATCAATCCTATATCATTTATCAGACCCCGGCATGGGCAGATAGTATAGCCGCACATACATTAATAAGGTGGCGCTCTCCAAGCAGATGGTGACCATCAATCATGTATCATTTATCGGACCCCAGCATGGGCAGATAGTATAGCCACACATACATTAATAAGGTGGCGCTCTCCAAGCAGATGGTGACCATCAATCCTATATCATTTATCGGACCCCGGCATGGGCAGATAGTATAGCCGCACATACATTAATAAGGTGGCGCTCTCCAAGCAGATGGTGACCATCAATCCTATATCATTTATCGGACCCCGGCATGGGCAGATAGTATAGCCGCACATACATTAATAAGGTGGCGATCTCCAAGCAGATGGTGACCATCAATCCTATATCATTTATCAGACCCCGGCATGGGCAGATAGTATAGCCGCACATACATTAATAAGGTGGCGCTCTCCAAGCAGATGGTGACCATCAATCCTATATCATTTATCGGACCCCGGCATGGGCAGATAGTATAGCCGCACATACATTAATAAGGTGGCGATCTCCAAGCAGATGGTGACCATCAATCCTATATCATTTATCGGACTCCGGCATGGGCAGATAGTATAGCCGCACATACATTAATAAGGTGGCGCTCTCCAAGCAGATGGTGACCATCAATCATGTATCATTTATCGGACCCCGGCATGGGCAGATAGTATAGCCGCACATACATTAATAAGGTGGCGCTCTCCAAGCAGATGGTGACCATCAATCCTATATCATTTATCGGACCCCATCATGGGCAGATAGTATAGCCGCACATACATTAATAAGGTGGCGATCTCCAAGCAGATGGTGACCAACAATCCTATATCATTTATCAGACCCCGGCATGGGCAGATAGTATAGCCGCACATACATTAATAAGGTGGCGCTCTCCAAGCAGATGGTGACCATCAATCATATATCATTTATCGGACTCCGGCATGGGCAGATAGTATAGCCGCACATACATTAATAAGGTGGCAATCTCCAAGCAGATGGTGACCATCAATCCTATATCATTTATCAGACCCCGGCATGGGCAGACAGTATAGCCGCACATACATTAATAAGGTGGCGATCTCCAAGCAGATGGTGACCATCAATCATGTATCATTTATCAGACCCCGGCATGGGCAGATAGTATAGCCGCACATACATTAATAAGGTGGCGATCTCCAAGCAGATGGTGACCATCAATCCTATATCATTTATCAGACCCCGGCATGGGCAGATAGTATAGCCGCACATACATTAATAAGGTGGCGCTCTCCAAGCAGATGGTGACCATCAATCCTATATCATTTATCAGACCCCGGCATGGGCAGATAGTATAGCCGCACATACATTAATAAGGTGGCGATCTCCAAGCAGATGGTGACCATCAATCATGTATCATTTATCGGACCCCGGCATGGGCAGATACTATAGCCGCACATACATTAATAAGGTGGCGCTCTCCAAGCAGATGGTGACCATCAATCCTATATCATTTATCGGACCCCGGCATGGGCAGATAGTATAGCCGCACATACATTAATAAGGTGGCGATCTCCAAGCAGATGGTGACCATCAATCCTATATCATTTATCAGACCCCGGCATGGGCAGATAGTATAGCCGCACATACATTAATAAGGTGGCGCTCTCCAAGCAGATGGTGACCATCAATCATATATCATTTATCGGACCCCGGCATGGGCAGATAGTATAGCCGCACATACATTAATAAGGTGGCGCTCTCCAAGCAGATGGTGACCATCAATCATGTATCATTTATCAGACCCCGGCATGGGCAGATAGTATAGCCGCACATACATTAATAAGGTGGCGATCTCCAAGCAGATGGTGACCATCAATCCTATATCATTTATCAGACCCCGGCATGGGCAGATAGTATAGCCGCACATACATTAATAAGGTGGCGATCTCCAAGCAGATGGTGACCATCAATCCTATATCATTTATCGGACCCCGGCATGGGCAGATAGTATAGCCGCACATACATTAATAAGGTGGCGCTCTCCAAGCAGATGGTGACCATCAATCCTATATCATTTATCAGACCCCGGCATGGGCAGATAGTATAGCCGCACATACATTAATAAGGTGGCGCTCTCCAAGCAGATGGTGACCATCAATCCTATATCATTTATCGGACCCCGGCATGGGCAGATAGTATAGCCGCACATACATTAATAAGGTGGCGCTCTCCAAGCAGATGGTGACCATCAATCCTATATCATTTATCAGACCCCGGCATGGGCAGATAGTATAGCCGCACATACATTAATAAGGTGGCGATCTCCAAGCAGATGGTGACCATCAATCCTATATCATTTATCAGACCCCGGCATGGGCAGATAGTATAGCCGCACATACATTAATAAGGTGGCGATCTCCAAGCAGATGGTGACCATCAATCATATATCATTTATCAGACCCCGGCATGGGCAGATAGTATAGCCGCACATACATTAATAAGGTGGCGATCTCCAAGCAGATGGTGACCATCAATCCTATATCATTTATCAGACCCCGGCATGGGCAGATAGTATAGCCACACATACATTAATAAGGTGGCGATCTCCAAGCAGATGGTGACCATCAATCCTATATCATTTATCAGACCCCGGCATGGGCAGACAGTATAGCCGCACATACATTAATAAGGTGGCGCTCTCCAAGCAGATGGTGACCATCAATCATGTATCATTTATCGGACCCCGGCATGGGCAGATAGTATAGCCGCACATACATTAATAAGGTGGCGCTCTCCAAGCAGATGGTGACCATCAATCCTGTATCATTTATCAGACCCCGGCATGGGCAGATAGTATAGCCGCACATACATTAATAAGGTGGCGCTCTCCAAGCAGATGGTGACCATCAATCCTATATCATTTATCGGACCCCGGCATGGGCAGATAGTATAGCCGCACATACATTAATAAGGTGGCGCTCTCCAAGCAGATGGTGACCATCAATCCTATATCATTTATCGGACCCCGGCATGGGCAGATAGTATAGCCGCACATACATTAATAAGGTGGCGATCTCCAAGCAGATGGTGACCATCAATCCTATATCATTTATCAGACCCCGGCATGGGCAGATAGTATAGCCGCACATACATTAATAAGGTGGCGATCTCCAAGCAGATGGTGACCATCAATCATATATCATTTATCAGACCCCGGCATGGGCAGATAGTATAGCCGCACATACATTAATAAGGTGGCGATCTCCAAGCAGATGGTGACCATCAATCCTATATCATTTATCAGACCCCGGCATGGGCAGATAGTATAGCCACACATACATTAATAAGGTGGCGATCTCCAAGCAGATGGTGACCATCAATCCTATATCATTTATCAGACCCCGGCATGGGCAGATAGTATAGCCGCACATACATTAATAAGGTGGCGATCTCCAAGCAGATGGTGACCATCAATCATGTATCATTTATCGGACCCCGGCATGGGCAGATAGTATAGCCGCACATACATTAATAAGGTGGCGATCTCCAAGCAGATGGTGACCATCAATCATGTATCATTTATCGGACCCCGGCATGGGCAGATAGTATAGCCGCACATACATTAATAAGGTGGCGATCTCCAAGCAGATGGTGACCATCAATCATGTATCATTTATCGGACCCCGGCATGGGCAGATAGTATAGCCGCACATACATTAATAAGGTGGCGATCTCCAAGCAGATGGTGACCATCAATCATGTATCATTTATCGGACCCCGGCATGGGCAGATAGTATAGCCGCACATACATTAATAAGGTGGCGATCTCCAAGCAGATGGTGACCATCAATCCTATATCATTTATCAGACCCCGGCATGGGCAGATAGTATAGCCGCACATACATTAATAAGGTGGCGATCTCCAAGCAGATGGTGACCATCAATCATATCATTTATCAGACCCCGGCATGGGCAGATAGTATAGCCGCACATACATTAATAAGGTGGCGATCTCCAAGCAGATGGTGACCATCAATCCTATATCATTTATCAGACCCCGGCATGGGCAGATAGTATAGCCGCACATACATTAATAAGGTGGCGCTCTCCAAGCAGATGGTGACCATCAATCATGTATCATTTATCGGACCCCGGCATGGGCAGATAGTATAGCCGCACATACATTAATAAGGTGGCGATCTCCAAGCAGATGGTGACCATCAATCCTATATCATTTATCAGACCCCGGCATGGGCAGATAGTATAGCCGCACATACATTAATAAGGTGGCGCTCTCCAAGCAGATGGTGACCATCAATCATATATCATTTATCGGACCCCGGCATGGGCAGATAGTATAGCCGCACATACATTAATAAGGTGGCGCTCTCCAAGCAGATGGTGACCATCAATCATGTATCATTTATCAGACCCCGGCATGGGCAGATAGTATAGCCGCACATACATTAATAAGGTGGCGCTCTCCAAGCAGATGGTGACCATCAATCCTATATCATTTATCAGACCCCGGCATGGGCAGATAGTATAGCCGCACATACATTAATAAGGTGGCGATCTCCAAGCAGATGGTGACCATCAATCATATATCATTTATCAGACCCCGGCATGGGCAGACAGTATAGCCGCACATACATTAATAAGGTGGCGATCTCCAAGCAGATGGTGACCATCAATCATGTATCATTTATCGGACCCCGGCATGGGCAGATAGTATAGCCGCACATACATTAATAAGGTGGCGATCTCCAAGCAGATGGTGACCATCAATCCTATATCATTTATCAGACCCCGGCATGGGCAGATAGTATAGCCGCACATACATTAATAAGGTGGCGCTCTCCAAGCAGATGGTGACCATCAATCATGTATCATTTATCGGACCCCGGCATGGGCAGATAGTATAGCCGCACATACATTAATAAGGTGGCGATCTCCAAGCAGATGGTGACCATCAATCCTATATCATTTATCAGACCCCGGCATGGGCAGATAGTATAGCCGCGCATACATTAATAAGGTGGCGCTCTCCAAGCAGATGGTGACCATCAATCCTATATCATTTATCAGACCCCGGCATGGGCAGATAGTATAGCCGCACATACATTAATAAGGTGGCGCTCTCCAAGCAGATGGTGACCATCAATCCTATATCATTTATCAGACCCCGGCATGGGCAGATAGTATAGCCGCACATACATTAATAAGGTGGCGCTCTCCAAGCAGATGGTGACCATCAATCATGTATCATTTATCGGACCCCGGCATGGGCAGATAGTATAGCCGCACATACATTAATAAGGTGGCGCTCTCCAAGCAGATGGTGACCATCAATCCTATATCATTTATCGGACCCCGGCATGGGCAGATAGTATAGCCGCACATACATTAATAAGGTGGCGATCTCCAAGCAGATGGTGACCATCAATCCTATATCATTTATCGGACCCCGGCATGGGCAGATAGTATAGCCGCACATACATTAATAAGGTGGCGCTCTCCAAGCAGATGGTGACCATCAATCATGTATCATTTATCGGACCCCGGCATGGGCAGACAGTATAGCCGCACATACATTAATAAGGTGGCGCTCTCCAAGCAGATGGTGACCATCAATCATGTATCATTTATCGGACCCCGGCATGGGCAGATAGTATAGCCGCACATACATTAATAAGGTGGCGATCTCCAAGCAGATGGTGACCATCAATCATGTATCATTTATCGGACCCCGGCATGGGCAGATAGTATAGCCGCACATACATTAATAAGGTGGCGCTCTCCAAGCAGATGGTGACCATCAATCCTATATCATTTATCGGACCCCGGCATGGGCAGATAGTATAGCCACACATACATTAATAAGGTGGCGATCTCCAAGCAGATGGTGACCATCAATCCTATATCATTTATCGGACCCCGGCATGGGCAGATAGTATAGCCGCACATACATTAATAAGGTGGCGCTCTCCAAGCAGATGGTGACCATCAATCATGTATCATTTATCGGACCCCGGCATGGGCAGATAGTATAGCCGCACATACATTAATAAGGTGGCGATCTCCAAGCAGATGGTGACCATCAATCCTATATCATTTATCGGACCCCGGCATGGGCAGATAGTATAGCCGCACATACATTAATAAGGTGGCGATCTCCAAGCAGATGGTGACCATCAATCCTATATCATTTATCGGACCCCGGCATGGGCAGATAGTATAGCCACACATACATTAATAAGGTGGCGATCTCCAAGCAGATGGTGACCATCAATCATGTATCATTTATCGGACCCCAGCATGGGCAGATAGTATAGCCACACATACATTAATAAGGTGGCGCTCTCCAAGCAGATGGTGACCATCAATCCTATATCATTTATCGGACTCCGGCATGGGCAGATAGTATAGCCGCACATACATTAATAAGGTGGCGCTCTCCAAGCAGATGGTGACCATCAATCCTATATCATTTATCAGACCCCGGCATGGGCAGATAGTATAGCCGCACATACATTAATAAGGTGGCGCTCTCCAAGCAGATGGTGACCATCAATCATATATCATTTATCAGACCCCGGCATGGGCAGATAGTATAGCCGCACATACATTAATAAGGTGGCGATCTCCAAGCAGATGGTGACCATCAATCATATATCATTTATCAGACCCCGGCATGGGCAGACAGTATAGCCGCACATACATTAATAAGGTGGCGATCTCCAAGCAGATGGTGACCATCAATCATGTATCATTTATCGGACCCCGGCATGGGCAGATAGTATAGCCGCACATACATTAATAAGGTGGCGCTCTCCAAGCAGATGGTGACCATCAATCATATATCATTTATCGGACTCCGGCATGGGCAGATAGTATAGCCGCACATACATTAATAAGGTGGCAATCTCCAAGCAGATGGTGACCATCAATCCTATATCATTTATCAGACCCCGGCATGGGCAGACAGTATAGCCGCACATACATTAATAAGGTGGCGATCTCCAAGCAGATGGTGACCATCAATCCTATATCATTTATCAGACCCCGGCATGGGCAGATAGTATAGCCGCACATACATTAATAAGGTGGCGATCTCCAAGCAGATGGTGACCATCAATCATATATCATTTATCAGACCCCGGCATGGGCAGATAGTATAGCCGCACATACATTAATAAGGTGGCGATCTCCAAGCAGATGGTGACCATCAATCATATATCATTTATCGGACCCCGGCATGGGCAGATAGTATAGCCGCACATACATTAATAAGGTGGCGCTCTCCAAGCAGATGGTGACCATCAATCCTATATCATTTATCAGACCCCGGCATGGGCAGATAGTATAGCCGCACATACATTAATAAGGTGGCGATCTCCAAGCAGATGGTGACCATCAATCATATATCATTTATCAGACCCCGGCATGGGCAGATAGTATAGCCACACATACATTAATAAGGTGGCGCTCTCCAAGCAGATGGTGACCATCAATCCTATATCATTTATCAGACCCCGGCATGGGCAGATAGTATAGCCGCACATACATTAATAAGGTGGCGATCTCCAAGCAGATGGTGACCATCAATCCTATATCATTTATCAGACCCCGGCATGGGCAGATAGTATAGCCACACATACATTAATAAGGTGGCGCTCTCCAAGCAGATGGTGACCATCAATCCTATATCATTTATCGGACCCCGGCATGGGCAGATAGTATAGCCGCACATACATTAATAAGGTGGCGATCTCCAAGCAGATGGTGACCATCAATCATATATCATTTATCAGAACCCGGCATGGGCAGATAGTATAGCCGCACATACATTAATAAGGTGGCGCTCTCCAAGCAGATGGTGACCATCAATCCTATATCATTTATCAGACCCCGGCATGGGCAGATAGTATAGCCGCACATACATTAATAAGGTGGCGATCTCCAAGCAGATGGTGACCATCAATCATATATCATTTATCAGACCCCGGCATGGGCAGATAGTATAGCCGCACATACATTAATAAGGTGGCGATCTCCAAGCAGATGGTGACCATCAATCCTATATCATTTATCAGACCCCGGCATGGGCAGATAGTATAGCCACACATACATTAATAAGGTGGCGATCTCCAAGCAGATGGTGACCATCAATCCTATATCATTTATCAGACCCCGGCATGGGCAGATAGTATAGCCGCACATACATTAATAAGGTGGCGCTCTCCAAGCAGATGGTGACCATCAATCATGTATCATTTATCAGACCCCGGCATGGGCAGATAGTATAGCCGCACATACATTAATAAGGTGGCGCTCTCCAAGCAGATGGTGACCATCAATCCTATATCATTTATCAGACCCCGGCATGGGCAGATAGTATAGCCGCACATACATTAATAAGGTGGCGCTCTCCAAGCAGATGGTGACCATCAATCATATATCATTTATCGGACCCCGGCATGGGCAGATAGTATAGCCGCACATACATTAATAAGGTGGCGATCTCCAAGCAGATGGTGACCATCAATCCTATATCATTTATCGGACCCCGGCATGGGCAGATAGTATAGCCGCACATACATTAATAAGGTGGCGATCTCCAAGCAGATGGTGACCATCAATCCTATATCATTTATCAGACCCCGGCATGGGCAGATAGTATAGCCGCACATACATTAATAAGGTGGCGATCTCCAAGCAGATGGTGACCATCAATCATGTATCATTTATCGGACCCCGGTATGGGCAGATAGTATAGCCGCACATACATTAATAAGGTGGCGATCTCCAAGCAGATGGTGACCATCAATCCTATATCATTTATCAGACCCCGGCATGGGCAGATAGTATAGCCGCACATACATTAATAAGGTGGCGATCTCCAAGCAGATGGTGACCATCAATCATGTATCATTTATCGGACCCCGGCATGGGCAGATAGTATAGCCGCACATACATTAATAAGGTGGCGATCTCCAAGCAGATGGTGACCATCAATCATGTATCATTTATCGGACCCCGGCATGGGCAGATAGTATAGCCGCACATACATTAATAAGGTGGCGCTCTCCAAGCAGATGGTGACCATCAATCCTATATCATTTATCGGACCCCGGCATGGGCAGATAGTATAGCCACACATACATTAATAAGGTGGCGATCTCCAAGCAGATGGTGACCATCAATCCTATATCATTTATCGGACCCCGGCATGGGCAGATAGTATAGCCGCACATACATTAATAAGGTGGCGCTCTCCAAGCAGATGGTGACCATCAATCCTATATCATTTATCGGACCCCGGCATGGGCAGATAGTATAGCCACACATACATTAATAAGGTGGCGCTCTCCAAGCAGATGGTGACCATCAATCCTATATCATTTATCAGACCCCGGCATGGGCAGACAGTATAGCCACACATACATTAATAAGGTGGCGATCTCCAAGCAGATGGTGACCATCAATCCTATATCATTTATCGGACCCCGGCATGGGCAGATAGTATAGCCGCACATACATTAATAAGGTGGCGCTCTCCAAGCAGATGGTGACCATCAATCCTATATCATTTATCGGACCCCGGCATGGGCAGATAGTATAGCCGCACATACATTAATAAGGTGGCGATCTCCAAGCAGATGGTGACCATCAATCCTATATCATTTATCAGACCCCGGCATGGGCAGACAGTATAGCCACACATACATTAATAAGGTGGCGCTCTCCAAGCAGATGGTGACCATCAATCCTATATCATTTATCGGACCCCGGCATGGGCAGATAGTATAGCCGCACATACATTAATAAGGTGGCGCTCTCCAAGCAGATGGTGACCATCAATCCTATATCATTTATCAGACCCCGGCATGGGCAGATAGTATAGCCGCACATACATTAATAAGGTGGCGCTCTCCAAGCAGATGGTGACCATCAATCCTATATCATTTATCAGACCCCGGCATGGGCAGATAGTATAGCCGCACATACATTAATAAGGTGGCGATCTCCAAGCAGATGGTGACCATCAATCCTATATCATTTATCGGACCCCGGCATGGGCAGATAGTATAGCCGCACATATATTAATAAGGTGGCGCTCTCCAAGCAGATGGTGACCATCAATCCTGTATCATTTATCGGACCCAGGCATGGGCAGACAGTATAGCCGCACATACATTAATAAGGTGGCGATCTCCAAGCAGATGGTGACCATCAATCCTATATCATTTATCAGACCCCGGCATGGGCAGACAGTATAGCCGCACATACATTAATAAGGTGGCGCTCTCCAAGCAGATGGTGACCATCAATCCTATATCATTTATCAGACCCCGGCATGGGCAGATAGTATAGCCGCACATACATTAATAAGGTGGCGCTCTCCAAGCAGATGGTGACCATCAATCCTATATCATTTATCAGACCCCGGCATGGGCAGATAGTATAGCCGCACATACATTAATAAGGTGGCGCTCTCCAAGCAGATGGTGACCATCAATCCTGTATCATTTATCGGACCCAGGCATGGGCAGACAGTATAGCCGCACATACATTAATAAGGTGGCGATCTCCAAGCAGATGGTGACCATCAATCCTGTATCATTTATCGGACCCAGGCATGGGCAGACAGTATAGCCGCACATACATTAATAAGGTGGCGATCTCCAAGCAGATGGTGACCATCAATCCTATATCATTTATCAGACCCCGGCATGGGCAGATAGTATAGCCGCACATACATTAATAAGGTGGCGCTCTCCAAGCAGATGGTGACCATCAATCATATATCATTTATCAGACCCCGGCATGGGCAGATAGTATAGCCGCACATACATTAATAAGGTGGCGCTCTCCAAGCAGATGGTGACCATCAATCCTGTATCATTTATCGGACCCAGGCATGGGCAGACAGTATAGCCGCACATACATTAATAAGGTGGCGATCTCCAAGCAGATGGTGACCATCAATCATATATCATTTATCAGACCCCGGCATGGGCAGATAGTATAGCCGCACATACATTAATAAGGTGGCGATCTCCAAGCAGATGGTGACCATCAATCCTATATCATTTATCGGACCCCAGCATGGGCAGATAGTATAGCCGCACATACATTAATAAGGTGGCGCTCTCCAAGCAGATGGTGACCATCAATCCTATATCATTTATCAGACCCCGGCATGGGCAGATAGTATAGCCGCACATACATTAATAAGGTGGCGATCTCCAAGCAGATGGTGACCATCAATCATGTATCATTTATCGGACCCCGGCATGGGCAGATAGTATAGCCGCACATACATTAATAAGGTGGCGCTCTCCAAGCAGATGGTGACCATCAATCCTGTATCATTTATCGGACCCAGGCATGGGGAGATAGTATAGCCGCACATACATTAATAAGGTGGCGATCTCCAAGCAGATGGTGACCATCAATCATGTATCATTTATCGGACCCCGGCATGGGCAGATAGTATAGCCGCACATACATTAATAAGGTGGCGATCTCCAAGCAGATGGTGACCATCAATCATATATCATTTATCGGACCCCGGCATGGGCAGATAGTATAGCCGCACATACATTAATAAGGTGGCGATCTCCAAGCAGATGGTGACCATCAATCATGTATCATTTATCGGACCCCGGCATGGGCAGACAGTATAGCCGCACATACATTAATAAGGTGGCGCTCTCCAAGCAGATGGTGACCATCAATCATGTATCATTTATCGGACCCCGGCATGGGCAGATAGTATAGCCGCACATACATTAATAAGGTGGCGATCTCCAAGCAGATGGTGACCATCAATCATGTATCATTTATCGGACCCCGGCATGGGCAGATAGTATAGCCGCACATACATTAATAAGGTGGCGCTCTCCAAGCAGATGGTGACCATCAATCATGTATCATTTATCGGACCCCGGCATGGGCAGATAGTATAGCCGCACATACATTAATAAGGTGGCGCTCTCCAAGCAGATGGTGACCAACAATCCTATATCATTTATCGGACCCCGGCATGGGCAGATAGTATAGCCGCACATACATTAATAAGGTGGCGCTCTCCAAGCAGATGGTGACCATCAATCATGTATCATTTATCGGACCCCGGCATGGGCAGATAGTATAGCCGCACATACATTAATAAGGTGGCGCTCTCCAAGCAGATGGTGACCATCAATCCTATATCATTTATCGGACCCCGGCATGGGCAGATAGTATAGCCGCACATACATTAATAAGGTGGCGCTCTCCAAGCAGATGGTGACCATCAATCATGTATCATTTATCGGACCCCGGTATGGGCAGACAGTATAGCCACACATATACATTAATAAGGTGGCGATCTCCAAGCAGATGGTGACCATCAATCCTATATCATTTATCGGACCCCGGCATGGGCAGATAGTATAGCCGCACATACATTAATAAGGTGGCGCTCTCCAAGCAGATGGTGACCATCAATCATGTATCATTTATCGGACCCCGGCATGGGCAGATAGTATAGCCGCACATACATTAATAAGGTGGCGATCTCCAAGCAGATGGTGACCATCAATCCTATATCATTTATCGGACCCCGGCATGGGCAGATAGTATAGCCGCACATACATTAATAAGGTGGCGCTCTCCAAGCAGATGGTGACCATCAATCCTATATCATTTATCGGACCCCGGCATGGGCAGATAGTATAGCCGCACATACATTAATAAGGTGGCGCTCTCCAAGCAGATGGTGACCATCAATCCTGTATCATTTATCGGACCCAGGCATGGGCAGACAGTATAGCCGCACATACATTAATAAGGTGGCGCTCTCCAAGCAGATGGTGACCATCAATCATGTATCATTTATCAGACCCCGGCATGGGCAGATAGTATAGCCGCACATACATTAATAAGGTGGCGCTCTCCAAGCAGATGGTGACCATCAATCCTATATCATTTATCGGACCCCGGCATGGGCAGATAGTATAGCCGCACATACATTAATAAGGTGGCGCTCTCCAAGCAGATGGTGACCATCAATCCTGTATCATTTATCGGACCCAGGCATGGGCAGATAGTATAGCCGCACATACATTAATAAGGTGGCGCTCTCCAAGCAGATGGTGACCATCAATCATGTATCATTTATCGGACCCAGGCATGGGCAGACAGTATAGCCGCACATACATTAATAAGGTGGCGATCTCCAAGCAGATGGTGACCATCAATCATGTATCATTTATCAGACCCCGGCATGGGCAGATAGTATAGCCGCACATACATTAATAAGGTGGCGCTCTCCAAGCAGATGGTGACCATCAATCCTATATCATTTATCGGACCCCAGCATGGGCAGATAGTATAGCCACACATACATTAATAAGGTGGCGATCTCCAAGCAGATGGTGACCATCAATCATGTATCATTTATCAGACCCCGGCATGGGCAGATAGTATAGCCGCACATACATTAATAAGGTGGCGCTCTCCAAGCAGATGGTGACCATCAATCCTATATCATTTATCGGACCCAGGCATGGGCAGATAGTATAGCCGCACATACATTAATAAGGTGGCGATCTCCAAGCAGATGGTGACCATCAATCCTATATCATTTATCAGACCCCGGCATGGGCAGATAGTATAGCCGCACATACATTAATAAGGTGGCGCTCTCCAAGCAGATGGTGACCATCAATCCTGTATCATTTATCGGACCCCGGCATGGGCAGATAGTATAGCTGCACATACATTAATAAGGTGGCGCTCTCCAAGCAGATGGTGACCATCAATCCTATATCATTTATCAGACCCCGGCATGGGCAGATAGTATAGCCGCACATACATTAATAAGGTGGCGATCTCCAAGCAGATGGTGACCATCAATCCTATATCATTTATCGGACCCCGGCATGGGCAGATAGTATAGCCGCACATACATTAATAAGGTGGCGCTCTCCAAGCAGATGGTGACCATCAATCCTATATCATTTATCGGACCCCGGCATGGGCAGACAGTATAGCCGCACATACATTAATAAGGTGGCGCTCTCCAAGCAGATGGTGACCATCAATCATGTATCATTTATCGGACCCAGGCATGGGCAGACAGTATAGCCGCACATACATTAATAAGGTGGCGATCTCCAAGCAGATGGTGACCATCAATCCTATATCATTTATCGGACCCCGGCATGGGCAGACAGTATAGCCGCACATACATTAATAAGGTGGCGCTCTCCAAGCAGATGGTGACCATCAATCATATATCATTTATCGGACCCCGGCATGGGCAGATAGTATAGCCGCACATACATTAATAAGGTGGCGATCTCCAAGCAGATGGTGACCATCAATCCTATATCATTTATCGGACCCCGGCATGGGCAGATAGTATAGCCACACATACATTAATAAGGTGGCGATCTCCAAGCAGATGGTGACCATCAATCCTATATCATTTATCGGACCCCGGCATGGGCAGATAGTATAGCCACACATACATTAATAAGGTGGCGCTCTCCAAGCAGATGGTGACCATCAATCATATATCATTTATCGGACCCCGGCATGGGCAGATAGTATAGCCGCACATACATTAATAAGGTGGCGATCTCCAAGCAGATGGTGACCATCAATCATGTATCATTTATCGGACCCCGGCATGGGCAGACAGTATAGCCGCACATACATTAATAAGGTGGCGATCTCCAAGCAGATGGTGACCATCAATCATGTATCATTTATCAGACCCCGGCATGGGCAGATAGTATAGCCGCACATACATTAATAAGGTGGCGCTCTCCAAGCAGATGGTGACCATCAATCCTATATCATTTATCGGACCCCGGCATGGGCAGACAGTATAGCCGCACATACATTAATAAGGTGGCGATCTCCAAGCAGATGGTGACCATCAATCATGTATCATTTATCGGACCCAGGCATGGGCAGACAGTATAGCCGCACATACATTAATAAGGTGGCGATCTCCAAGCAGATGGTGACCATCAATCATATATCATTTATCGGACCCCGGCATGGGCAGATAGTATAGCCGCACATACATTAATAAGGTGGCGATCTCCAAGCAGATGGTGACCATCAATCATGTATCATTTATCAGACCCCGGCATGGGCAGACAGTATAGCCGCACATACATTAATAAGGTGGCGATCTCCAAGCAGATGGTGACCATCAATCCTATATCATTTATCGGACCCCGGCATGGGCAGATAGTATAGCCACACATACATTAATAAGGTGGCGATCTCCAAGCAGATGGTGACCATCAATCATGTATCATTTATCGGACCCAGGCATGGGCAGACAGTATAGCCGCACATACATTAATAAGGTGGCGCTCTCCAAGCAGATGGTGACCATCAATCATGTATCATTTATCGGACCCAGGCATGGGCAGACAGTATAGCCGCACATACATTAATAAGGTGGCGATCTCCAAGCAGATGGTGACCATCAATCCTATATCATTTATCGGACTCCGGCATGGGCAGATAGTATAGCCACACATACATTAATAAGGTGGCGCTCTCCAAGCAGATGGTGACCATCAATCCTATATCATTTATCGGACCCCGGCATGGGCAGATAGTATAGCCGCACATACATTAATAAGGTGGCGCTCTCCAAGCAGATGGTGACCATCAATCCTATATCATTTATCAGACCCCGGCATGGGCAGATAGTATAGCCGCACATACATTAATAAGGTGGCGCTCTCCAAGCAGATGGTGACCATCAATCCTATATCATTTATCAGACCCCGGCATGGGCAGATAGTATAGCCGCACATACATTAATAAGGTGGTGATCT
The DNA here is from genome assembly GCF_048569485.1 of Anomaloglossus baeobatrachus. Taxonomy (NCBI): domain Eukaryota; kingdom Metazoa; phylum Chordata; class Amphibia; order Anura; family Aromobatidae; genus Anomaloglossus; species Anomaloglossus baeobatrachus. Next base: position 56,373 of record NW_027442424.1, on the reverse strand, counting down.
CCAAGCAGATGGTGACCATCAATCATGTATCATTTATCGGACCCCGGCATGGGCAGATAGTATAGCCGCACATACATTAATAAGGTGGCGCTCTCCAAGCAGATGGTGACCAACAATCATGTATCATTTATCGGACCCCGGCATGGGCAGATAGTATAGCCGCACATACATTAATAAGGTGGCGCTCTCCAAGCAGATGGTGACCATCAATCATATATCATTTATCGGACCCCGGCATGGGCAGATAGTATAGCCACACATACATTAATAAGGTGGCGCTCTCCAAGCAGATGGTGACCATCAATCATGTATCATTTATCAGACCCCGGCATGGGCAGATAGTATAGCCGCACATACATTAATAAGGTGGTGATCTCCAAGCAGATGGTGACCATCAATCATGTATCATTTATCGGGCCCCGGCATGGGCAGATAGTATAGCCGCACATACATTAATAAGGTGGCGCTCTCCAAGCAGATGGTGACCAACAATCATGTATCATTTATCGGACCCCGGCATGGGCAGATAGTATAGCCGCACATACATTAATAAGGTGGCGCTCTCCAAGCAGATGGTGACCAACAATCATGTATCATTTATCGGACCCCGGCATGGGCAGATAGTATAGCCGCACATACATTAATAAGGTGGCGCTCTCCAAGCAGATGGTGACCATCAATCCTATATCATTTATCGGACCCCGGCATGGGCAGACAGTATAGCCGCACATACATTAATAAGGTGGCGATCTCCAAGCAGATGGTGACCATCAATCATGTATCATTTATCGGACCCCGGCATGGGCAGATAGTATAGCCGCACATACATTAATAAGGTGGCGCTCTCCAAGCAGATGGTGACCATCAATCCTATATCATTTATCGGACCCCGGCATGGGCAGATAGTATAGCCGCACATACATTAATAAGGTGGCGATCTCCAAGCAGATGGTGACCATCAATCCTGTATCATTTATCGGACCCCGGCATAGGCAGATAGTATAGCCGCACATACATTAATAAGGTGGCGATCTCCAAGCAGATGGTGACCATCAATCATATATCATTTATCGGACCCCGGCATGGGCAGATAGTATAGCCGCACATACATTAATAAGGTGGCGATCTCCAAGCAGATGGTGACCATCAATCATATATCATTTATCGGACCCCGGCATGGGCAGATAGTATAGCCACACATACATTAATAAGGTGGCGATCTCCAAGCAGATGGTGACCATCAATTCTATATCATTTATCGGACCCCGGCATGGGCAGATAGTATAGCCGCACATACATTAATAAGGTGGCGATCTCCAAGCAGATGGTGACCATCAATCCTATATCATTTATCGGACCCCGGCATGGGCAGATAGTATAGCCGCACATACATTAATAAGGTGGCGCTCTCCAAGCAGATGGTGACCATCAATCCTATATCATTTATCGGACCCCGGCATGGGCAGATAGTATAGCCGCACATACATTAATAAGGTGGCGCTCTCCAAGCAGATGGTGACCATCAATCCTATATCATTTATCGGACCCCGGCATGGGCAGATAGTATAGCCGCACATACATTAATAAGGTGGCGATCTCCAAGCAGATGGTGACCATCAATCCTATATCATTTATCGGACCCCGGCATGGGCAGATAGTATAGCCGCACATACATTAATAAGGTGGCGATCTCCAAGCAGATGGTGACCATCAATCATGTATCATTTATCAGACCCCGGCATGGGCAGATAGTATAGCCGCACATACATTAATAAGGTGGCGATCTCCAAGCAGATGGTGACCATCAATCATGTATCATTTATCGGACCCCGGCATGGGCAGATAGTATAGCCGCACATACATTAATAAGGTGGCGATCTCCAAGCAGATGGTGACCATCAATCATATATCATTTATCGGACCCCGGCATGGGCAGATAGTATAGCCGCACATACATTAATAAGGTGGCGCTCTCCAAGCAGATGGTGACCATCAATCCTATATCATTTATCGGACCCCGGCATGGGCAGATAGTATAGCCGCACATACATTAATAAGGTGGCGATCTCCAAGCAGATGGTGACCATCAATCCTATATCATTTATCAGACCCCAGCATGGGCAGATAGTATAGCCACACATACATTAATAAGGTGGCGCTCTCCAAGCAGATGGTGACCATCAATCATGTATCATTTATCGGACCCCGGCATGGGCAGATAGTATAGCCGCACATACATTAATAAGGTGGCGCTCTCCAAGCAGATGGTGACCATCAATCATGTATCATTTATCAGACCCCAGCATGGGCAGATAGTATAGCCGCACATACATTAATAAGGTGGCGATCTCCAAGCAGATGGTGACCATCAATCCTATATCATTTATCGGACCCCGGCATGGGCAGATAGTATAGCCGCACATACATTAATAAGGTGGCGCTCTCCAAGCAGATGGTGACCATCAATCCTATATCATTTAATCGGACCCCGGCATGGGCAGATAGTATAGCCGCACATACATTAATAAGGTGGTGATCTCCAAGCAGATGGTGACCATCAATCATGTATCATTTATCGGACCCCGGCATGGGCAGATAGTATAGCCGCACATACATTAATAAGGTGGCGCTCTCCAAGCAGATGGTGACCATCAATCCTATATCATTTATCAGACCCCGGCATGGGCAGATAGTATAGCCGCACATACATTAATAAGGTGGCGCTCTCCAAGCAGATGGTGACCATCAATCCTATATCATTTATCAGACCCCGGCATGGGCAGATAGTATAGCCGCACATACATTAATAAGGTGGCGCTCTCCAAGCAGATGGTGACCATCAATCATATATCATTTATCAGACCCCGGCATGGGCAGATAGTATAGCCGCACATACATTAATAAGGTGGCGCTCTCCAAGCAGATGGTGACCATCAATCCTATATCATTTATCAGACGCCGGCATGGGCAGATAGTATAGCCGCACATACATTAATAAGGTGGCGCTCTCCAAGCAGATGGTGACCATCAATCATGTATCATTTATCGGACCCCGGCATGGGCAGATAGTATAGCCGCACATACATTAATAAGGTGGCGATCTCCAAGCAGATGGTGACCATCAATCCTATATCATTTATCGGACCCCGGCATGGGCAGATAGTATAGCCGCACATACATTAATAAGGTGGCGATCTCCAAGCAGATGGTGACCATCAATCATATATCATTTATCGGACCCCGGCATGGGCAGATAGTATAGCCGCACATACATTAATAAGGTGGCGCTCTCCAAGCAGATGGTGACCATCAATCATGTATCATTTATCGGACCCCAGCATGGGCAGATAGTATAGCCGCACATACATTAATAAGGTGGCGCTCTCCAAGCAGATGGTGACCATCAATCATGTATCATTTATCAGACCCCGGCATGGGCAGATAGTATAGCCGCACATACATTAATAAGGTGGCGCTCTCCAAGCAGATGGTGACCATCAATCCTATATCATTTATCGGACCCCGGCATGGGCAGATAGTATAGCCGCACATACATTAATAAGGTGGCGATCTCCAAGCAGATGGTGACCATCAATCATGTATCATTTATCGGACCCCGGCATGGGCAGATAGTATAGCCGCACATACATTAATAAGGTGGCGATCTCCAAGCAGATGGTGACCATCAATCATGTATCATTTATCGGACCCCAGCATGGGCAGATAGTATAGCCGCACATACATTAATAAGGTGGCGCTCTCCAAGCAGATGGTGACCATCAATCCTATATCATTTATCGGACCCCGGCATGGGCAGATAGTATAGCCGCACATACATTAATAAGGTGGCGCTCTCCAAGCAGATGGTGACCATCAATCCTATATCATTTATCGGACCCCGGCATGGGCAGATAGTATAGCCGCACATACATTAATAAGGTGGCGATCTCCAAGCAGATGGTGACCATCAATCATATATCATTTATCAGATCCCGGCATGGGCAGATAGTATAGCCGCACATACATTAATAAGGTGGCGCTCTCCAAGCAGATGGTGACCATCAATCATGTATCATTTATCGGACCCCAGCATGGGCAGATAGTATAGCCGCACATACATTAATAAGGTGGCGCTCTCCAAGCAGATGGTGACCATCAATCCTATATCATTTATCGGACCCCGGCATGGGCAGATAGTATAGCCGCACATACATTAATAAGGTGGCGCTCTCCAAGCAGATGGTGACCATCAATCCTATATCATTTATCGGACCCCGGCATGGGCAGATAGTATAGCCGCACATACATTAATAAGGTGGCGCTCTCCAAGCAGATGGTGACCATCAATCATGTATCATTTATCGGACCCCGGCATGGGCAGATAGTATAGCCGCACATACATTAATAAGGTGGCGATCTCCAAGCAGATGGTGACCATCAATCCTATATCATTTATCGGACCCCGGCATGGGCAGATAGTATAGCCGCACATACATTAATAAGGTGGCGCTCTCCAAGCAGATGGTGACCATCAATCCTATATCATTTATCGGACCCCGGCATGGGCAGATAGTATAGCCGCACATACATTAATAAGGTGGCGCTCTCCAAGCAGATGGTGACCATCAATCCTATATCATTTATCGGACCCCGGCATGGGCAGATAGTATAGCCGCACATACATTAATAAGGTGGCGCTCTCCAAGCAGATGGTGACCATCAATCCTATATCATTTATCAGACCCCGGCATGGGCAGATAGTATAGCCGCACATACATTAATAAGGTGGCGATCTCCAAGCAGATGGTGACCATCAATCCTATATCATTTATCGGACCCCGGCATGGGCAGATAGTATAGCCGCACATACATTAATAAGGTGGCGATCTCCAAGCAGATGGTGACCATCAATCCTATATCATTTATCAGACCCCAGCATGGGCAGATAGTATAGCCACACATACATTAATAAGGTGGCGCTCTCCAAGCAGATGGTGACCATCAATCATATATCATTTATCAGACCCCGGCATGGGCAGATAGTATAGCCGCACATACATTAATAAGGTGGCGATCTCCAAGCAGATGGTGACCATCAATCATGTATCATTTATCAGACCCCGGCATGGGCAGATAGTATAGCCGCACATACATTAATAAGGTGGCGCTCTCCAAGCAGATGGTGACCATCAATCATGTATCATTTATCAGACCCCGGCATGGGCAGATAGTATAGCCGCACATACATTAATAAGGTGGCGATCTCCAAGCAGATGGTGACCATCAATCATGTATCATTTATCAGACCCCGGCATGGGCAGATAGTATAGCCGCACATACATTAATAAGGTGGCGCTCTCCAAGCAGATGGTGACCATCAATCATGTATCATTTATCGGACCCCGGCATGGGCAGATAGTATAGCCACACATACATTAATAAGGTGGCGATCTCCAAGCAGATGGTGACCATCAATCATATATCATTTATCGGACCCCAGCATGGGCAGATAGTATAGCCGCACATACATTAATAAGGTGGCGCTCTCCAAGCAGATGGTGACCATCAATCATGTATCATTTATCAGACCCCGGCATGGGCAGATAGTATAGCCGCACATACATTAATAAGGTGGCGATCTCCAAGCAGATGGTGACCATCAATCATATATCATTTATCGGACCCCAGCATGGGCAGATAGTATAGCCGCACATACATTAATAAGGTGGCGATCTCCAAGCAGATGGTGACCATCAATCCTATATCATTTATCGGACCCCGGCATGGGCAGATAGTATAGCCGCACATACATTAATAAGGTGGCGCTCTCCAAGCAGATGGTGACCATCAATCCTATATCATTTATCGGACCCCGGCATGGGCAGATAGTATAGCCGCACATACATTAATAAGGTGGCGCTCTCCAAGCAGATGGTGACCATCAATCCTATATCATTTATCGGACTCCGGCATGGGCAGATAGTATAGCCGCACATACATTAATAAGGTGGCGCTCTCCAAGCAGATGGTGACCATCAATCATGTATCATTTATCGGACCCCGGCATGGGCAGATAGTATAGCCGCACATACATTAATAAGGTGGCGCTCTCCAAGCAGATGGTGACCATCAATCATGTATCATTTATCGGACTCCGGCATGGGCAGATAGTATAGCCGCACATACATTAATAAGGTGGCGCTCTCCAAGCAGATGGTGACCATCAATCCTATATCATTTATCGGACCCCGGTATGGGCAGACAGTATAGCCGCACATACATTAATAAGGTGGCGCTCTCCAAGCAGATGGTGACCATCAATCCTATATCATTTATCGGACCCCGGCATGGGCAGATAGTATAGCCACACATACATTAATAAGGTGGCGATCTCCAAGCAGATGGTGACCATCAATCATGTATCATTTATCGGACCCCGGCATGGGCAGATAGTATAGCCACACATACATTAATAAGGTGGCGCTCTCCAAGCAGATGGTGACCATCAATCATGTATCATTTATCGGACCCCGGCATGGGCAGATAGTATAGCCGCACATACATTAATAAGGTGGCGCTCTCCAAGCAGATGGTGACCATCAATCATATATCATTTATCGGACCCCGGCATGGGCAGATAGTATAGCCGCACATACATTAATAAGGTGGCGCTCTCCAAGCAGATGGTGACCATCAATCATATATCATTTATCAGACCCCGGCATGGGCAGACAGTATAGCCACACATACATTAATAAGGTGGCGATCTCCAAGCAGATGGTGACCATCAATCATGTATCATTTATCAGACCCCGGCATGGGCAGATAGTATAGCCGCACATACATTAATAAGGTGGCGATCTCCAAGCAGATGGTGACCATCAATCCTATATCATTTATCAGACCCCGGCATGGGCAGATAGTATAGCCGCACATACATTAATAAGGTGGCGATCTCCAAGCAGATGGTGACCATCAATCCTATATCATTTATCGGACCCCGGCATGGGCAGATAGTATAGCCGCACATACATTAATAAGGTGGCGATCTCCAAGCAGATGGTGACCATCAATCATGTATCATTTATCAGACCCCGGCATGGGCAGATAGTATAGCCGCACATACATTAATAAGGTGGCGATCTCCAAGCAGATGGTGACCATCAATCCTATATCATTTATCAGACCCCGGCATGGGCAGATAGTATAGCCGCACATACATTAATAAGGTGGCGCTCTCCAAGCAGATGGTGACCATCAATCCTATATCATTTATCGGACCCCGGCATGGGCAGAAAGTATAGCCGCACATACATTAATAAGGTGGCGATCTCCAAGCAGATGGTGACCATCAATCCTATATCATTTATCGGACCCCGGCATGGGCAGATAGTATAGCCACACATACATTAATAAGGTGGCGCTCTCCAAGCAGATGGTGACCATCAATCATGTATCATTTATCAGACCCCGGCATGGGCAGATAGTATAGCCACACATACATTAATAAGGTGGCGATCTCCAAGCAGATGGTGACCATCAATCATGTATCATTTATCGGACCCCGGCATGGGCAGATAGTATAGCCGCACATACATTAATAAGGTGGCGATCTCCAAGCAGATGGTGACCATCAATCATATATCATTTATCAGACCCCGGCATGGGCAGATAGTATAGCCGCACATACATTAATAAGGTGGCGCTCTCCAAGCAGATGGTGACCATCAATCATGTATCATTTATCGGACCCCGGCATGGGCAGATAGTATAGCCGCACATACATTAATAAGGTGGCGATCTCCAAGCAGATGGTGACCATCAATCATGTATCATTTATCGGACCCCGGCATGGGCAGATAGTATAGCCGCACATACATTAATAAGGTGGCGCTCTCCAAGCAGATGGTGACCATCAATCATATATCATTTATCGGACCCCGGCATGGGCAGATAGTATAGCCGCACATACATTAATAAGGTGGCGCTCTCCAAGCAGATGGTGACCATCAATCCTATATCATTTATCGGACCCCGGCATGGGCAGATAGTATAGCCGCACATACATTAATAAGGTGGCGCTCTCCAAGCAGATGGTGACCATCAATCATGTATCATTTATCGGACCCCGGCATGGGCAGACAGTATAGCCGCACATACATTAATAAGGTGGCGATCTCCAAGCAGATGGTGACCATCAATCCTATATCATTTATCGGACCCCGGCATGGGCAGATAGTATAGCCGCACATACATTAATAAGGTGGCGCTCTCCAAGCAGATGGTGACCATCAATCCTATATCATTTATCGGACCCCGGCATGGGCAGATAGTATAGCCGCACATACATTAATAAGGTGGCGATCTCCAAGCAGATGGTGACCATCAATCCTATATCATTTATCGGACCCCGGCATGGGCAGAAAGTATAGCCGCACATACATTAATAAGGTGGCGATCTCCAAGCAGATGGTGACCATCAATCCTATATCATTTATCAGACCCCGGCATGGGCAGATAGTATAGCCGCACATACATTAATAAGGTGGCGCTCTCCAAGCAGATGGTGACCATCAATCCTATATCATTTATCGGACCCCGGCATGGGCAGATAGTATAGCCACACATACATTAATAAGGTGGCGATCTCCAAGCAGATGGTGACCATCAATCATGTATCATTTATCAGACCCCGGCATGGGCAGATAGTATAGCCGCACATACATTAATAAGGTGGCGATCTCCAAGCAGATGGTGACCATCAATCCTATATCATTTATCAGACCCCGGCATGGGCAGATAGTATAGCCACACATACATTAATAAGGTGGCGATCTCCAAGCAGATGGTGACCATCAATCATATATCATTTATCGGACCCCGGCATGGGCAGATAGTATAGCCGCACATACATTAATAAGGTGGCGCTCTCCAAGCAGATGGTGACCATCAATCATATATCATTTATCGGACCCCGGCATGGGCAGATAGTATAGCCACACATACATTAATAAGGTGGCGCTCTCCAAGCAGATGGTGACCATCAATCCTATATCATTTATCGGACCCCGGCATGGGCAGATAGTATAGCCGCACATACATTAATAAGGTGGCGATCTCCAAGCAGATGGTGACCATCAATCATGTATCATTTATCGGACCCCAGCATGGGCAGATAGTATAGCCGCACATACATTAATAAGGTGGCGCTCTCCAAGCAGATGGTGACCATCAATCATGTATCATTTATCGGACCCCGGCATGGGCAGATAGTATAGCCGCACATACATTAATAAGGTGGCGCTCTCCAAGCAGATGGTGACCATCAATCATGTATCATTTATCGGACCCCGGCATGGGCAGATAGTATAGCCGCACATACATTAATAAGGTGGCGATCTCCAAGCAGATGGTGACCATCAATCATGTATCATTTATCGGACCCCGGCATGGGCAGATAGTATAGCCGCACATACATTAATAAGGTGGCGCTCTCCAAGCAGATGGTGACCATCAATCATATATCATTTATCGGACCCCGGCATGGGCAGATAGTATAGCCGCACATACATTAATAAGGTGGCGATCTCCAAGCAGATGGTGACCATCAATCATATATCATTTATCAGACCCCGGCATGGGCAGATAGTATAGCCGCACATACATTAATAAGGTGGCGCTCTCCAAGCAGATGGTGACCATCAATCATGTATCATTTATCGGACCCCGGCATGGGCAGATAGTATAGCCGCACATACATTAATAAGGTGGCGATCTCCAAGCAGATGGTGACCATCAATCATATATCATTTATCGGACCCCGGCATGGGCAGATAGTATAGCCGCACATACATTAATAAGGTGGCGATCTCCAAGCAGATGGTGACCATCAATCATGTATCATTTATCGGACCCCGGCATGGGCAGATAGTATAGCCGCACATACATTAATAAGGTGGCGATCTCCAAGCAGATGGTGACCATCAATCATATATCATTTATCGGACCCCGGCATGGGCAGATAGTATAGCCGCACATACATTAATAAGGTGGCGATCTCCAAGCAGATGGTGACCATCAATCATATATCATTTATCGGACCCCGGCATGGGCAGATAGTATAGCCGCACATACATTAATAAGGTGGCGATCTCCAAGCAGATGGTGACCATCAATCATATATCATTTATCAGACCCCGGCATGGGCAGATAGTATAGCCGCACATACATTAATAAGGTGGCGCTCTCCAAGCAGATGGTGACCATCAATCATGTATCATTTATCGGACCCCAGCATGGGCAGATAGTATAGCCGCACATACATTAATAAGGTGGCGATCTCCAAGCAGATGGTGACCATCAATCCTATATCATTTATCAGACCCCGGCATGGGCAGATAGTATAGCCGCACATACATTAATAAGGTGGCGCTCTCCAAGCAGATGGTGACCATCAATCCTATATCATTTATCGGACCCCGGCATGGGCAGATAGTATAGCCGCACATACATTAATAAGGTGGCGATCTCCAAGCAGATGGTGACCATCAATCATGTATCATTTATCAGACCCCGGCATGGGCAGATAGTATAGCCGCACATACATTAATAAGGTGGCGATCTCCAAGCAGATGGTGACCATCAATCCTATATCATTTATCGGACCCCGGCATGGGCAGATAGTATAGCCGCACATACATTAATAAGGTGGTGATCTCCAAGCAGATGGTGACCATCAATCATGTATCATTTATCAGACCCCGGCATGGGCAGATAGTATAGCCGCACATACATTAATAAGGTGCCGATCTCCAAGCAGATGGTGACCATCAATCCTATATCATTTATCGGACCCCGGCATGGGCAGATAGTATAGCCGCACATACATTAATAAGGTGGCGCTCTCCAAGCAGATGGTGACCATCAATCATGTATCATTTATCAGACCCCGGCATGGGCAGATAGTATAGCCGCACATACATTAATAAGGTGGCGCTCTCCAAGCAGATGGTGACCATCAATCATGTATCATTTATCAGACCCCGGCATGGGCAGATAGTATAGCCGCACATACATTAATAAGGTGGCGCTCTCCAAGCAGATGGTGACCATCAATCATGTATCATTTATCAGACCCCGGCATGGGCAGATAGTATAGCCGCACATACATTAATAAGGTGGCGCTCTCCAAGCAGATGGTGACCATCAATCCTATATCATTTATCAGACCCCGGCATGGGCAGATAGTATAGCCGCACATACATTAATAAGGTGCCGATCTCCAAGCAGATGGTGACCATCAATCATGTATCATTTATCGGACCCCGGCATGGGCAGATAGTATAGCCGCACATACATTAATAAGGTGGCGATCTCCAAGCAGATGGTGACCATCAATCCTATATCATTTATCAGACCCCAGCATGGGCAGATAGTATAGCCGCACATACATTAATAAGGTGGCGCTCTCCAAGCAGATGGTGACCATCAATCATATATCATTTATCGGACCCCGGCATGGGCAGATAGTATAGCCGCACATACATTAATAAGGTGGCGATCTCCAAGCAGATGGTGACCATCAATCATGTATCATTTATCAGACCCCGGCATGGGCAGATAGTATAGCCGCACATACATTAATAAGGTGGCGATCTCCAAGCAGATGGTGACCATCAATCATGTATCATTTATCGGACCCCGGCATGGGCAGACAGTATAGCCGCACATACATTAATAAGGTGGCGATCTCCAAGCAGATGGTGACCATCAATCATATATCATTTATCGGACCCCGGCATGGGCAGACAGTATAGCCGCACATACATTAATAAGGTGGCGCTCTCCAAGCAGATGGTGACCATCAATCATGTATCATTTATCGGACCCCGGCATGGGCAGATAGTATAGCCGCACATACATTAATAAGGTGGCGCTCTCCAAGCAGATGGTGACCATCAATCATGTATCATTTATCGGACCCCGGCATGGGCAGATAGTATAGCCGCACATACATTAATAAGGTGGCGATCTCCAAGCAGATGGTGACCATCAATCATATATCATTTATCGGACCCCGGCATGGGCAGATAGTATAGCCACACATACATTAATAAGGTGGCGCTCTCCAAGCAGATGGTGACCATCAATCCTGTATCATTTATCAGACCCCGGCATGGGCAGATAGTATAGCCGCACATACATTAATAAGGTGGCGATCTCCAAGCAGATGGTGACCATCAATCATGTATCATTTATCGGACCCCGGCATGGGCAGATAGTATAGCCACACATACATTAATAAGGTGGCGATCTCCAAGCAGATGGTGACCATCAATCCTATATCATTTATCAGACCCCGGCATGGGCAGATAGTATAGCCGCACATACATTAATAAGGTGGCGATCTCCAAGCAGATGGTGACCATCAATCCTATATCATTTATCAGACCCCGGCATGGGCAGATAGTATAGCCGCACATACATTAATAAGGTGGCGATCTCCAAGCAGATGGTGACCATCAATCATGTATCATTTATCGGACCCCGGCATGGGCAGATAGTATAGCCGCACATACATTAATAAGGTGGTGATCTCCAAGCAGATGGTGACCATCAATCCTATATCATTTATCAGACCCCGGCATGGGCAGACAGTATAGCCGCACATACATTAATAAGGTGGCGCTCTCCAAGCAGATGGTGACCATCAATCCTATATCATTTATCGGACCCCGGCATGGGCAGATAGTATAGCCACACATACATTAATAAGGTGGTGATCTCCAAGCAGATGGTGACCATCAATCCTATATCATTTATCGGACTCCGGCATGGGCAGATAGTATAGCCGCACATACATTAATAAGGTGGCGATCTCCAAGCAGATGGTGACCATCAATCCTATATCATTTATCAGACCCCGGCATGGGCAGATAGTATAGCCGCACATACATTAATAAGGTGGCGATCTCCAAGCAGATGGTGACCATCAATCATGTATCATTTATCGGACTCCGGCATGGGCAGATAGTATAGCCGCACATACATTAATAAGGTGGTGATCTCCAAGCAGATGGTGACCATCAATCCTATATCATTTATCGGACCCCGGCATGGGCAGATAGTATAGCCGCACATACATTAATAAGGTGGCGATCTCCAAGCAGATGGTGACCATCAATCCTATATCATTTATCGGACCCCGGCATGGGCAGATAGTATAGCCGCACATACATTAATAAGGTGGCGCTCTCCAAGCAGATGGTGACCATCAATCCTATATCATTTATCGGACCCCGGCATGGGCAGATAGTATAGCCGCACATACATTAATAAGGTGGCGCTCTCCAAGCAGATGGTGACCATCAATCATATATCATTTATCAGACCCCGGCATGGGCAGATAGTATAGCCGCACATACATTAATAAGGTGGCGATCTCCAAGCAGATGGTGACCATCAATCATGTATCATTTATCGGACCCCGGCATGGGCAGATAGTATAGCCGCACATACATTAATAAGGTGGCGATCTCCAAGCAGATGGTGACCATCAATCATGTATCATTTATCAGACCCCGGCATGGGCAGATAGTATAGCCGCACATACATTAATAAGGTGGCGCTCTCCAAGCAGATGGTGACCATCAATCATATATCATTTATCAGACCCCGGCATGGGCAGACAGTATAGCCACACATACATTAATAAGGTGGCGATCTCCAAGCAGATGGTGACCATCAATCATGTATCATTTATCGGACCCCGGCATGGGCAGATAGTATAGCCGCACATACATTAATAAGGTGGCGCTCTCCAAGCAGATGGTGACCATCAATCCTATATCATTTATCGGACCCCGGCATGGGCAGATAGTATAGCCGCACATACATTAATAAGGTGGCGATCTCCAAGCAGATGGTGACCATCAATCCTATATCATTTATCAGACCCCGGCATGGGCAGATAGTATAGCCGCACATACATTAATAAGGTGGCGATCTCCAAGCAGATGGTGACCATCAATCCTATATCATTTATCGGACCCCGGCATGGGCAGATAGTATAGCCACACATACATTAATAAGGTGGCGCTCTCCAAGCAGATGGTGACCATCAATCATGTATCATTTATCAGACCCCGGCATGGGCAGATAGTATAGCCGCACATACATTAATAAGGTGGCGCTCTCCAAGCAGATGGTGACCATCAATCCTATATCATTTATCAGACCCCGGCATGGGCAGACAGTATAGCCGCACATACATTAATAAGGTGGCGCTCTCCAAGCAGATGGTGACCATCAATCCTATATCATTTATCAGACCCCGGCATGGGCAGATAGTATAGCCGCACATACATTAATAAGGTGGTGATCTCCAAGCAGATGGTGACCATCAATCATATATCATTTATCAGACCCCGGCATGGGCAGATAGTATAGCCGCACATACATTAATAAGGTGGCGATCTCCAAGCAGATGGTGACCATCAATCCTATATCATTTATCGGACCCCGGCATGGGCAGATAGTATAGCCACACATACATTAATAAGGTGGCGATCTCCAAGCAGATGGTGACCATCAATCATGTATCATTTATCAGACCCCGGCATGGGCAGACAGTATAGCCGCACATACATTAATAAGGTGGCGATCTCCAAGCAGATGGTGACCATCAATCCTATATCATTTATCGGACCCCGGCATGGGCAGATAGTATAGCCACACATACATTAATAAGGTGGCGATCTCCAAGCAGATGGTGACCATCAATCATGTATCATTTATCAGACCCCGGCATGGGCAGATAGTATAGCCGCACATACATTAATAAGGTGGCGATCTCCAAGCAGATGGTGACCATCAATCATGTATCATTTATCAGACCCCGGCATGGGCAGACAGTATAGCCGCACATACATTAATAAGGTGGCGATCTCCAAGCAGATGGTGACCATCAATCATGTATCATTTATCGGACCCCGGCATGGGCAGATAGTATAGCCGCACATACATTAATAAGGTGGCGCTCTCCAAGCAGATGGTGACCATCAATCCTATATCATTTATCGGACCCCGGCATGGGCAGATAGTATAGCCACACATACATTAATAAGGTGGCGATCTCCAAGCAGATGGTGACCATCAATCATGTATCATTTATCAGACCCCGGCATGGGCAGATAGTATAGCCGCACATACATTAATAAGGTGGTGATCTCCAAGCAGATGGTGACCATCAATCATATATCATTTATCAGACCCCGGCATGGGCAGATAGTATAGCCGCACATACATTAATAAGGTGGCGATCTCCAAGCAGATGGTGACCATCAATCCTATATCATTTATCGGACCCAGGCATGGGCAGATAGTATAGCCACACATACATTAATAAGGTGGCGATCTCCAAGCAGATGGTGACCATCAATCATGTATCATTTATCAGACCCCGGCATGGGCAGACAGTATAGCCGCACATACATTAATAAGGTGGCGATCTCCAAGCAGATGGTGACCATCAATCATGTATCATTTATCGGACCCCGGCATGGGCAGATAGTATAGCCGCACATACATTAATAAGGTGGCGCTCTCCAAGCAGATGGTGACCATCAATCCTATATCATTTATCGGACCCCGGCATGGGCAGATAGTATAGCCGCACATACATTAATAAGGTGGCGCTCTCCAAGCAGATGGTGACCATCAATCATGTATCATTTATCGGACCCCGGCATGGGCAGATAGTATAGCCGCACATACATTAATAAGGTGGCGCTCTCCAAGCAGATGGTGACCATCAATCATGTATCATTTATCGGACCCCGGCATGGGCAGATAGTATAGCCGCACATACATTAATAAGGTGGCGATCTCCAAGCAGATGGTGACCATCAATCCTATATCATTTATCAGACCCCGGCATGGGCAGATAGTATAGCCACACATACATTAATAAGGTGGCGATCTCCAAGCAGATGGTGACCATCAATCCTATATCATTTATCGGACCCCGGCATGGGCAGATAGTATAGCCGCACATACATTAATAAGGTGGCGATCTCCAAGCAGATGGTGACCATCAATCATGTATCATTTATCGGACCCCGGCATGGGCAGATAGTATAGCCGCACATACATTAATAAGGTGGCGATCTCCAAGCAGATGGTGACCATCAATCCTATATCATTTATCGGACCCCGGCATGGGCAGATAGTATAGCCGCACATACATTAATAAGGTGGCGCTCTCCAAGCAGATGGTGACCATCAATCCTATATCATTTATCAGACCCCGGCATGGGCAGATAGTATAGCCGCACATACATTAATAAGGTGGCGCTCTCCAAGCAGATGGTGACCATCAATCCTGTATCATTTATCGGACCCAGGCATGGGCAGATAGTATAGCCGCACATACATTAATAAGGTGGCGCTCTCCAAGCAGATGATGACCATCAATCATGTATCATTTATCGGACCCCGGCATGGGCAGATAGTATAGCCGCACATACATTAATAAGGTGGCGATCTCCAAGCAGATGGTGACCATCAATCCTATATCATTTATCGGACCCCGGCATGGGCAGATAGTATAGCCGCACATACATTAATAAGGTGGCGATCTCCAAGCAGATGATGACCATCAATCATGTATCATTTATCGGACCCCGGCATGGGCAGATAGTATAGCCGCACATACATTAATAAGGTGGCGATCTCCAAGCAGATGGTGACCATCAATCCTATATCATTTATCGGACCCCGGCATGGGCAGATAGTATAGCCGCACATACATTAATAAGGTGGCGCTCTCCAAGCAGATGGTGACCATCAATCCTATATCATTTATCGGACCCCGGCATGGGCAGATAGTATAGCCGCACATACATTAATAAGGTGGCGCTCTCCAAGCAGATGGTGACCATCAATCATGTATCATTTATCGGACCCCGGCATGGGCAGATAGTATAGCCGCACATACATTAATAAGGTGGCGCTCTCCAAGCAGATGGTGACCATCAATCCTATATCATTTATCGGACCCCGGTATGGGCAGATAGTATAGCCGCACATACATTAATAAGGTGGCGATCTCCAAGCAGATGGTGACCATCAATCATGTATCATTTATCGGACCCCGGCATGGGCAGATAGTATAGCCACACATACATTAATAAGGTGGCGATCTCCAAGCAGATGGTGACCATCAATCATGTATCATTTATCAGACCCCGGCATGGGCAGATAGTATAGCCGCACATACATTAATAAGGTGGCGATCTCCAAGCAGATGGTGACCATCAATCCTATATCATTTATCGGACCCCGTCATGGGCAGATAGTATAGCCGCACATACATTAATAAGGTGGCGATCTCCAAGCAGATGGTGACCATCAATCCTATATCATTTATCGGACCCCGGCATGGGCAGATAGTATAGCCGCACATACATTAATAAGGTGGCGCTCTCCAAGCAGATGGTGACCATCAATCATGTATCATTTATCGGACCCCGGCATGGGCAGATAGTATAGCCGCACATACATTAATAAGGTGGCGCTCTCCAAGCAGATGGTGACCATCAATCCTATATCATTTATCAGACCCCGGCATGGGCAGATAGTATAGCCGCACATACATTAATAAGGTGGCGATCTCCAAGCAGATGGTGACCATCAATCCTATATCATTTATCGGACCCCGGCATGGGCAGATAGTATAGCCGCACATACATTAATAAGGTGGCGCTCTCCAAGCAGATGGTGACCATCAATCCTATATCATTTATCAGACCCCGGCATGGGCAGATAGTATAGCCGCACATACATTAATAAGGTGGCGATCTCCAAGCAGATGGTGACCATCAATCCTATATCATTTATCGGACTCCGGCATGGGCAGATAGTATAGCCACACATACATTAATAAGGTGGCGCTCTCCAAGCAGATGGTGACCATCAATCCTATATCATTTATCGGACCCCGGCATGGGCAGATAGTATAGCCGCACATACATTAATAAGGTGGCGCTCTCCAAGCAGATGGTGACCATCAATCCTATATCATTTATCAGACCCCGGCATGGGCAGATAGTATAGCCGCACATACATTAATAAGGTGGCGATCTCCAAGCAGATGGTGACCATCAATCCTATATCATTTATCGGACTCCGGCATGGGCAGATAGTATAGCCACACATACATTAATAAGGTGGCGCTCTCCAAGCAGATGGTGACCATCAATCCTGTATCATTTATCAGACCCCGGCATGGGCAGATAGTATAGCCGCACATACATTAATAAGGTGGCGCTCTCCAAGCAGATGGTGACCATCAATCATGTATCATTTATCGGACCCCGGCATGGGCAGATAGTATAGCCACACATACATTAATAAGGTGGCGATCTCCAAGCAGATGGTGACCATCAATCATGTATCATTTATCGGACCCCGGCATGGGCAGATAGTATAGCCGCACATACATTAATAAGGTGGCGATCTCCAAGCAGATGGTGACCATCAATCCTATATCATTTATCAGACCCCGGCATGGGCAGATAGTATAGCCGCACATACATTAATAAGGTGGCGCTCTCCAAGCAGATGGTGACCATCAATCATATATCATTTATCAGACCCCGGCATGGGCAGATAGTATAGCCGCACATACATTAATAAGGTGGCGATCTCCAAGCAGATGGTGACCATCAATCCTATATCATTTATCAGACCCCGGCATGGGCAGATAGTATAGCTGCACATACATTAATAAGGTGGCGATCTCCAAGCAGATGGTGACCATCAATCCTATATCATTTATCGGACCCCGGTATGGGCAGATAGTATAGCCGCACATACATTAATAAGGTGGCGATCTCCAAGCAGATGGTGACCATCAATCATGTATCATTTATCAGACCCCGGCATGGGCAGATAGTATAGCCGCACATACATTAATAAGGTGGCGATCTCCAAGCAGATGGTGACCATCAATCATGTATCATTTATCGGACCCCGGCATGGGCAGATAGTATAGCCGCACATACATTAATAAGGTGGCGCTCTCCAAGCAGATGGTGACCATCAATCATGTATCATTTATCGGACCCCGGCATGGGCAGATAGTATAGCCGCACATACATTAATAAGGTGGCGATCTCCAAGCAGATGGTGACCATCAATCCTATATCATTTATCGGACCCCGGCATGGGCAGATAGTATAGCCGCACATACATTAATAAGGTGGCGCTCTCCAAGCAGATGGTGACCATCAATCATGTATCATTTATCGGACCCCGGCATGGGCAGATAGTATAGCCGCACATACATTAATAAGGTGGCGCTCTCCAAGCAGATGGTGACCATCAATCATATATCATTTATCGGACCCCGGCATGGGCAGATAGTATAGCCGCACATACATTAATAAGGTGGCGCTCTCCAAGCAGATGGTGACCATCAATCATGTATCATTTATCGGACCCCGGCATGGGCAGATAGTATAGCCGCACATACATTAATAAGGTGGCGCTCTCCAAGCAGATGGTGACCATCAATCCTATATCATTTATCGGACCCCGGCATGGGCAGATAGTATAGCCGCACATACATTAATAAGGTGGCGCTCTCCAAGCAGATGGTGACCATCAATCATATATCATTTATCAGACCCCGGCATGGGCAGACAGTATAGCCGCACATACATTAATAAGGTGGCGATCTCCAAGCAGATGGTGACCATCAATCCCATATCATTTATCGGACCCCGGCATGGGCAGATAGTATAGCCGCACATACATTAATAAGGTGGCGCTCTCCAAGCAGATGGTGACCATCAATCATGTATCATTTATCGGACCCCGGCATGGGCAGATAGTATAGCCGCACATACATTAAGAAGGTGGCGATCTCCAAGCAGATGGTGACCATCAATCATGTATCATTTATCGGACCCCGGCATGGGCAGATAGTATAGCCGCACATACATTAATAAGGTGGCGCTCTCCAAGCAGATGGTGACCATCAATCATATATCATTTATCGGACCCCGGCATGGGCAGATAGTATAGCCGCACATACATTAATAAGGTGGCGATCTCCAAGCAGATGGTGACCATCAATCATATATCATTTATCGGACCCCGGCATGGGCAGATCGTATAGCCGCACATACATTAATAAGGTGGCGATCTCCAAGCAGATGGTGACCATCAATCCTATATCATTTATCAGACCCCGGCATGGGCAGATAGTATAGCCGCACATACATTAATAAGATGGCGATCTCCAAGCAGATGGTGACCATCAATCATGTATCATTTATCGGACCCCGGCATGGGCAGATAGTATAGCCGCACATACATTAATAAGGTGGCGATCTCCAAGCAGATGGTGACCATCAATCCTATATCATTTATCGGACCCCGGCATGGGCAGATAGTATAGCCGCACATACATTAATAAGGTGGCGCTCTCCAAGCAGATGGTGACCATCAATCCTATATCATTTATCGGACCCCGGCATGGGCAGATAGTATAGCCGCACATACATTAATAAGGTGGCGCTCTCCAAGCAGATGGTGACCATCAATCATATATCATTTATCAGACCCCGGCATGGGCAGACAGTATAGCCGCACATACATTAATAAGGTGGCGATCTCCAAGCAGATGGTGACCATCAATCCCATATCATTTATCGGACCCCGGCATGGGCAGATAGTATAGCCGCACATACATTAATAAGGTGGCGCTCTCCAAGCAGATGGTGACCATCAATCATGTATCATTTATCGGACCCCGGCATGGGCAGATAGTATAGCCGCACATACATTAATAAGGTGGCGATCTCCAAGCAGATGGTGACCATCAATCCTATATCATTTATCGGACCCCGGCATGGGCAGATAGTATAGCCGCACATACATTAATAAGGTGGCGATCTCCAAGCAGATGGTGACCATCAATCCTATATCATTTATCGGACCCCGGCATGGGCAGATAGTATAGCCGCACATACATTAATAAGGTGGCGATCTCCAAGCAGATGGTGACCATCAATCCTATATCATTTATCGGACCCCGGCATGGGCAGATAGTATAGCCGCACATACATTAATAAGGTGGCGATCTCCAAGCAGATGGTGACCATCAATCATGTATCATTTATCGGACCCCGGCATGGGCAGATAGTATAGCCGCACATACATTAATAAGGTGGCGCTCTCCAAGCAGATGGTGACCATCAATCCTATATCATTTATCGGACCCCGGCATGGGCAGATAGTATAGCCACACATACATTAATAAGGTGGCGATCTCCAAGCAGATGGTGACCATCAATCATATATCATTTATCAGACCCCGGCATGGGCAGATAGTATAGCCACACATACATTAATAAGGTGGCGCTCTCCAAGCAGATGGTGACCATCAATCATATATCATTTATCAGACCCCGGCATGGGCAGATAGTATAGCCGCACATACATTAATAAGGTGGCGCTCTCCAAGCAGATGGTGACCATCAATCATATATCATTTATCAGACCCCGGCATGGGCAGATAGTATAGCCGCACATACATTAATAAGGTGGCGCTCTCCAAGCAGATGGTGACCATCAATCATGTATCATTTATCAGACCCCGGCATGGGCAGATAGTATAGCCGCACATACATTAATAAGGTGGCGATCTCCAAGCAGATGGTGACCATCAATCCTATATCATTTATCGGACCCCGGCATGGGCAGATAGTATAGCCGCACATACATTAATAAGGTGGCGATCTCCAAGCAGATGGTGACCATCAATCCTATATCATTTATCGGACCCCAGCATGGGCAGATAGTATAGCCGCACATACATTAATAAGGTGGCGCTCTCCAAGCAGATGGTGACCATCAATCATGTATCATTTATCGGACCCTGGCATGGGCAGATAGTATAGCCGCACATACATTAATAAGGTGGCGCTCTCCAAGCAGATGGTGACCATCAATCCTATATCATTTATCAGACCCCGGCATGGGCAGATAGTATAGCCGCACATACATTAATAAGGTGGCGCTCTCCAAGCAGATGGTGACCATCAATCATGTATCATTTATCGGACCCTGGCATGGGCAGATAGTATAGCCGCACATACATTAATAAGGTGGCGATCTCCAAGCAGATGGTGACCATCAATCCTATATCATTTATCGGACCCCGGCATGGGCAGACAGTATAGCCGCACATACATTAATAAGGTGGCGCTCTCCAAGCAGATGGTGACCATCAATCATGTATCATTTATCGGACCCCAGCATGGGCAGATAGTATAGCCACACATACATTAATAAGGTGGCGCTCTCCAAGCAGATGGTGACCATCAATCATGTATCATTTATCGGACCCCGGCATGGGCAGATAGTATAGCCGCACATACATTAATAAGGTGGCGCTCTCCAAGCAGATGGTGACCATCAATCCTATATCATTTATCGGACCCCGGCATGGGCAGATAGTATAGCCGCACATACATTAATAAGGTGGTGATCTCCAAGCAGATGGTGACCATCAATCCTATATCATTTATCAGACCCCGGCATGGGCAGATAGTATAGCCGCACATACATTAATAAGGTGGCGATCTCCAAGCAGATGGTGACCATCAATCCTATATCATTTATCAGACCCCGGCATGGGCAGATAGTATAGCTGCACATACATTAATAAGGTGGCGATCTCCAAGCAGATGGTGACCATCAATCATGTATCATTTATCAGACCCCGGCATGGGCAGATAGTATAGCCACACATACATTAATAAGGTGGCGCTCTCCAAGCAGATGGTGACCATCAATCCTATATCATTTATCGGACCCCGGCATGGGCAGATAGTATAGCCGCACATACATTAATAAGGTGGCGATCTCCAAGCAGATGGTGACTATCAATCATGTATCATTTATCAGACCCCAGCATGGGCAGATAGTATAGCCGCACATACATTAATAAGGTGGCGATCTCCAAGCAGATGGTGACCATCAATCCTATATCATTTATCGGACCCCGGCATGGGCAGATAGTATAGCCGCACATACATTAATAAGGTGGCGATCTCCAAGCAGATGGTGACCATCAATCATATATCATTTATCGGACCCCAGCATGGGCAGATAGTATAGCCGCACATACATTAATAAGGTGGCGCTCTCCAAGCAGATGGTGACCATCAATCCTATATCATTTATCGGACCCCAGCATGGGCAGATAGTATAGCCGCACATACATTAATAAGGTGGCGATCTCCAAGCAGATGGTGACCATCAATCATGTATCATTTATCAGACCCCGGCATGGGCAGATAGTATAGCCGCACATACATTAATAAGGTGGCGATCTCCAAGCAGATGGTGACCATCAATCCTATATCATTTATCGGACCCCGGCATGGGCAGATAGTATAGCCGCACATACATTAATAAGGTGGCGCTCTCCAAGCAGATGGTGACCATCAATCCTATATCATTTATCGGACCCCGGCATGGGCAGATAGTATAGCCGCACATACATTAATAAGGTGGCGCTCTCCAAGCAGATGGTGACCATCAATCCTATATCATTTATCAGACCCCGGCATGGGCAGATAGTATAGCCGCACATACATTAATAAGGTGGCGATCTCCAAGCAGATGGTGACCATCAATCCTATATCATTTATCGGACCCCGGCATGGGCAGATAGTATAGCCGCACATACATTAATAAGGTGGCGATCTCCAAGCAGATGGTGACCATCAATCCTATATCATTTATCAGACCCCGGCATGGGCAGATAGTATAGCCGCACATACATTAATAAGGTGGCGCTCTCCAAGCAGATGGTGACCATCAATCCTATATCATTTATCAGACCCCGGCATGGGCAGATAGTATAGCCACACATACATTAATAAGGTGGCGCTCTCCAAGCAGATGGTGACCATCAATCCTATATCATTTATCAGACCCCGGCATGGGCAGATAGTATAGCCGCACATACATTAATAAGGTGGCGCTCTCCAAGCAGATGGTGACCATCAATCCTATATCATTTATCGGACCCCGGCATGGGCAGATAGTATAGCCGCACATACATTAATAAGGTGGCGATCTCCAAGCAGATGGTGACCATCAATCCTATATCATTTATCGGACCCCGGCATGGGCAGATAGTATAGCCACACATACATTAATAAGGTGGCGCTCTCCAAGCAGATGGTGACCATCAATCCTATATCATTTATCAGACCCCGGCATGGGCAGATAGTATAGCCGCACATACATTAATAAGGTGGCGCTCTCCAAGCAGATGGTGACCATCAATCCTATATCATTTATCAGACCCCGGCATGGGCAGATAGTATAGCCGCACATACATTAATAAGGTGGCGCTCTCCAAGCAGATGGTGACCATCAATCCTATATCATTTATCGGACCCCGGCATGGGCAGATAGTATAGCCGCACATACATTAATAAGGTGGCGATCTCCAAGCAGATGGTGACCATCAATCATGTATCATTTATCGGACCCCGGCATGGGCAGATAGTATAGCCGCACATACATTAATAAGGTGGCGATCTCCAAGCAGATGGTGACCATCAATCCTATATCATTTATCAGACCCCGGCATGGGCAGATAGTATAGCCGCACATACATTAATAAGGTGGCGATCTCCAAGCAGATGGTGACCATCAATCCTATATCATTTATCAGACCCCGGCATGGGCAGATAGTATAGCCGCACATACATTAATAAGGTGGCAATCTCCAAGCAGATGGTGACCATCAATCCTATATCATTTATCGGACCCCGGCATGGGCAGATAGTATAGCCGCACATACATTAATAAGGTGGCGATCTCCAAGCAGATGGTGACCATCAATCATGTATCATTTATCGGACCCCGGCATGGGCAGATAGTATAGCCGCACATACATTAATAAGGTGGCGATCTCCAAGCAGATGGTGACCATCAATCCTATATCATTTATCAGACCCCGGCATGGGCAGATAGTATAGCCGCACATACATTAATAAGGTGGCGATCTCCAAGCAGATGGTGACCATCAATCCTATATCATTTATCGGACCCCGGCATGGGCAGATAGTATAGCCGCACATACATTAATAAGGTGGCGATCTCCAAGCAGATGGTGACCATCAATCATGTATCATTTATCGGACCCCGGCATGGGCAGATAGTATAGCCGCACATACATTAATAAGGTGGCGATCTCCAAGCAGATGGTGACCATCAATCCTATATCATTTATCGGACCCCGGCATGGGCAGATAGTATAGCCGCACATACATTAATAAGGTGGCGCTCTCCAAGCAGATGGTGACCATCAATCATATATCATTTATCAGACCCCGGCATGGGCAGACAGTATAGCCGCACATACATTAATAAGGTGGCGATCTCCAAGCAGATGGTGACCATCAATCCTATATCATTTATCGGACCCCGGCATGGGCAGATAGTATAGCCGCACATACATTAATAAGGTGGCGCTCTCCAAGCAGATGGTGACCATCAATCATGTATCATTTATCGGACCCCGGCATGGGCAGATAGTATAGCCGCACATACATTAATAAGGTGGCGCTCTCCAAGCAGATGGTGACCATCAATCATATATCATTTATCAGACCCCGGCATGGGCAGATAGTATAGCCGCACATACATTAATAAGGTGGCGATCTCCAAGCAGATGGTGACCATCAATCCTATATCATTTATCGGACCCCGGCATGGGCAGATAGTATAGCCGCACATACATTAATAAGGTGGCGATCTCCAAGCAGATGGTGACCATCAATCATGTATCATTTATCGGACCCCAGCATGGGCAGATAGTATAGCCGCACATACATTAATAAGGTGGCGCTCTCCAAGCAGATGGTGACCATCAATCATGTATCATTTATCGGACCCCGGCATGGGCAGATAGTATAGCCGCACATACATTAATAAGGTGGCGATCTCCAAGCAGATGGTGACCATCAATCATGTATCATTTATCAGACCCCGGCATGGGCAGATAGTATAGCCACACATACATTAATAAGGTGGCGCTCTCCAAGCAGATGGTGACCATCAATCCTATATCATTTATCGGACCCCGGCATGGGCAGATAGTATAGCCGCACATACATTAATAAGGTGGCGATCTCCAAGCAGATGGTGACCATCAATCCTATATCATTTATCGGACCCCGGCATGGGCAGATAGTATAGCCGCACATACATTAATAAGGTGGCGCTCTCCAAGCAGATGGTGACCATCAATCATGTATCATTTATCGGACCCCGGCATGGGCAGATAGTATAGCCGCACATACATTAATAAGGTGGCGCTCTCCAAGCAGATGGTGACTATCAATCATGTATCATTTATCAGACCCCAGCATGGGCAGATAGTATAGCCGCACATACATTAATAAGGTGGCGATCTCCAAGCAGATGGTGACCATCAATCCTATATCATTTATCGGACCCCGGCATGGGCAGATAGTATAGCCGCACATACATTAATAAGGTGGCGATCTCCAAGCAGATGGTGACCATCAATCATATATCATTTATCGGACCCCAGCATGGGCAGATAGTATAGCCGCACATACATTAATAAGGTGGCGCTCTCCAAGCAGATGGTGACCATCAATCCTATATCATTTATCGGACCCCAGCATGGGCAGATAGTATAGCCGCACATACATTAATAAGGTGGCGATCTCCAAGCAGATGGTGACCATCAATCATGTATCATTTATCGGACCCCGGTATGGGCAGATAGTATAGCCGCACATACATTAATAAGGTGGCGCTCTCCAAGCAGATGGTGACCATCAATCATATATCATTTATCGGACCCCGGCATGGGCAGATAGTATAGCCGCACATACATTAATAAGGTGGCGCTCTCCAAGCAGATGGTGACCATCAATCCTATATCATTTATCAGACCCCAGCATGGGCAGATAGTATAGCCGCACATACATTAATAAGGTGGCGCTCTCCAAGCAGATGGTGACCATCAATCATATATCATTTATCGGACCCCGGCATGGGCAGATAGTATAGCCGCACATACATTAATAAGGTGGCGATCTCCAAGCAGATGGTGACCATCAATCATGTATCATTTATCGGACCCCGGCATGGGCAGATAGTATAGCTGCACATACATTAATAAGGTGGCGATCTCCAAGCAGATGGTGACCATCAATCATGTATCATTTATCAGACCCCGGCATGGGCAGATAGTATAGCCGCACATACATTAATAAGGTGGCGCTCTCCAAGCAGATGGTGACCATCAATCATGTATCATTTATCGGACCCCGGCATGGGCAGATAGTATAGCCGCACATAAATTAATAAGGTGGCGCTCTCCAAGCAGATGGTGACCATCAATCATGTATCATTTATCGGACCCCGGCATGGGCAGATAGTATAGCCGCACATACATTAATAAGGTGGCGCTCTCCAAGCAGATGGTGACCATCAATCCTATATCATTTATCGGACCCCGGCATGGGCAGATAGTATAGCCGCACATACATTAATAAGGTGGCGCTCTCCAAGCAGATGGTGACCATCAATCATGTATCATTTATCGGACCCCGGCATGGGCAGATAGTATAGCCGCACATACATTAATAAGGTGGCGCTCTCCAAGCAGATGGTGACCATCAATCCTATATCATTTATCGGACCCCGGCATGGGCAGATAGTATAGCCGCACATACATTAATAAGGTGGCGCTCTCCAAGCAGATGGTGACCATCAATCCTATATCATTTATCGGACCCCGGCATGGGCAGATAGTATAGCCGCACATACATTAATAAGGTGGCGATCTCCAAGCAGATGGTGACCATCAATCCTATATCATTTATCAGACCCCGGCATGGGCAGATAGTATAGCCGCACATACATTAATAAGGTGGCGCTCTCCAAGCAGATGGTGACCATCAATCCTATATCATTTATCAGACCCCGGCATGGGCAGATAGTATAGCCACACATACATTAATAAGGTGGCGCTCTCCAAGCAGATGGTGACCATCAATCCTATATCATTTATCAGACCCCGGCATGGGCAGATAGTATAGCCGCACATACATTAATAAGGTGGCGCTCTCCAAGCAGATGGTGACCATCAATCCTATATCATTTATCAGACCCCGGCATGGGCAGATAGTATAGCCGCACATACATTAATAAGGTGGCGATCTCCAAGCAGATGGTGACCATCAATCCTATATCATTTATCGGACCCCGGCATGGGCAGATAGTATAGCCACACATACATTAATAAGGTGGCGCTCTCCAAGCAGATGGTGACCATCAATCCTATATCATTTATCAGACCCCGGCATGGGCAGATAGTATAGCCGCACATACATTAATAAGGTGGCGCTCTCCAAGCAGATGGTGACCATCAATCCTATATCATTTATCAGACCCCGGCATGGGCAGATAGTATAGCCGCACATACATTAATAAGGTGGCGCTCTCCAAGCAGATGGTGACCATCAATCCTATATCATTTATCAGACCCCGGCATGGGCAGATAGTATAGCCGCACATACATTAATAAGGTGGCGCTCTCCAAGCAGATGGTGATCATCAATCCTATATCATTTATCGGACCCCGGCATGGGCAGATAGTATAGCCGCACATACATTAATAAGGTGGCGCTCTCCAAGCAGATGGTGACCATCAATCCTATATCATTTATCGGACCCCGGCATGGGCAGATAGTATAGCCGCACATACATTAATAAGGTGGCGATCTCCAAGCAGATGGTGACCATCAATCCTATATCATTTATCAGACCCCGGCATGGGCAGATAGTATAGCCGCACATACATTAATAAGGTGGCGATCTCCAAGCAGATGGTGACCATCAATCCTATATCATTTATCAGACCCCGGCATGGGCAGATAGTATAGCCGCACATACATTAATAAGGTGGCAATCTCCAAGCAGATGGTGACCATCAATCCTATATCATTTATCGGACCCCGGCATGGGCAGATAGTATAGCCGCACATACATTAATAAGGTGGCGATCTCCAAGCAGATGGTGACCATCAATCATGTATCATTTATCGGACCCCGGCATGGGCAGATAGTATAGCCGCACATACATTAATAAGGTGGCGATCTCCAAGCAGATGGTGACCATCAATCCTATATCATTTATCAGACCCCGGCATGGGCAGATAGTATAGCCGCACATACATTAATAAGGTGGCGATCTCCAAGCAGATGGTGACCATCAATCATGTATCATTTATCGGACCCCGGCATGGGCAGATAGTATAGCCGCACATACATTAATAAGGTGGCGCTCTCCAAGCAGATGGTGACCATCAATCCTATATCATTTATCAGACCCCGGCATGGGCAGATAGTATAGCCGCACATACATTAATAAGGTGGCGCTCTCCAAGCAGATGGTGACCATCAATCCTATATCATTTATCGGACCCCGGCATGGGCAGATAGTATAGCCGCACATACATTAATAAGGTGGCGATCTCCAAGCAGATGGTGACCATCAATCCTATATCATTTATCGGACCCCGGCATGGGCAGATAGTATAGCCGCACATACATTAATAAGGTGGCGCTCTCCAAGCAGATGGTGACCATCAATCATATATCATTTATCAGACCCCGGCATGGGCAGACAGTATAGCCGCACATACATTAATAAGGTGGCGCTCTCCAAGCAGATGGTGACCATCAATCATATATCATTTATCAGACCCCGGCATGGGCAGATAGTATAGCCGCACATACATTAATAAGGTGGCGCTCTCCAAGCAGATGGTGACCATCAATCCTATATCATTTATCAGACCCCGGCATGGGCAGACAGTATAGCCGCACATACATTAATAAGGTGGCGCTCTCCAAGCAGATGGTGACCATCAATCCTATATCATTTATCAGACCCCGGCATGGGCAGATAGTATAGCCGCACATACATTAATAAGGTGGCGATCTCCAAGCAGATGGTGACCATCAATCCTATATCATTTATCAGACCCCGGCATGGGCAGATAGTATAGCCGCACATACATTAATAAGGTGGCGCTCTCCAAGCAGATGGTGACCATCAATCATGTATCATTTATCGGACCCCGGCATGGGCAGATAGTATAGCCGCACATACATTAATAAGGTGGCGCTCTCCAAGCAGATGGTGACCATCAATCATATATCATTTATCAGACCCCGGCATGGGCAGATAGTATAGCCGCACATACATTAATAAGGTGGCGCTCTCCAAGCAGATGGTGACCATCAATCCTATATCATTTATCGGACCCCGGCATGGGCAGATAGTATAGCCGCACATACATTAATAAGGTGGCAATCTCCAAGCAGATGGTGACCATCAATCCTATATCATTTATCAGACCCCGGCATGGGCAGATAGTATAGCCGCACATACATTAATAAGGTGGCGATCTCCAAGCAGATGGTGACCATCAATCATGTATCATTTATCGGACCCCAGCATGGGCAGATAGTATAGCCGCACATACATTAATAAGGTGGCGCTCTCCAAGCAGATGGTGACCATCAATCATGTATCATTTATCGGACCCCGGCATGGGCAGATAGTATAGCCGCACATACATTAATAAGGTGGCGCTCTCCAAGCAGATGGTGACCATCAATCCTATATCATTTATCGGACCCCGGCATGGGCAGATAGTATAGCCGCACATACATTAATAAGGTGGCGCTCTCCAAGCAGATGGTGACCATCAATCATGTATCATTTATCGGACCCCGGCATGGGCAGATAGTATAGCCGCACATACATTAATAAGGTGGCGATCTCCAAGCAGATGGTGACCATCAATCATGTATCATTTATCGGACCCCGGCATGGGCAGATAGTATAGCCGCACATACATTAATAAGGTGGCGCTCTCCAAGCAGATGGTGACCATCAATCCTATATCATTTATCAGACCCCGGCATGGGCAGATAGTATAGCCGCACATACATTAATAAGGTGGCGATCTCCAAGCAGATGGTGACCATCAATCATATATCATTTATCAGACCCCGGCATGGGCAGATAGTATAGCCGCACATACATTAATAAGGTGGCGCTCTCCAAGCAGATGGTGACCATCAATCCTATATCATTTATCGGACCCCGGCATGGGCAGATAGTATAGCCGCACATACATTAATAAGGTGGCGCTCTCCAAGCAGATGGTGACCATCAATCATATATCATTTATCGGACCCCGGCATGGGCAGATAGTATAGCCACACATACATTAATAAGGTGGCGATCTCCAAGCAGATGGTGACCATCAATCATGTATCATTTATCGGACCCCGGCATGGGCAGATAGTATAGCCGCACATACATTAATAAGGTGGCGATCTCCAAGCAGATGGTGACCATCAATCATGTATCATTTATCGGACCCCGGCATGGGCAGATAGTATAGCCGCACATACATTAATAAGGTGGCGATCTCCAAGCAGATGGTGACCATCAATCATATATCATTTATCGGACCCCGGCATGGGCAGATAGTATAGCCGCACATACATTAATAAGGTGGCGATCTCCAAGCAGATGGTGACCATCAATCATGTATCATTTATCAGACCCCGGCATGGGCAGATAGTATAGCCGCACATACATTAATAAGGTGGCGATCTCCAAGCAGATGGTGACCATCAATCCTATATCATTTATCGGACCCCGGCATGGGCAGATAGTATAGCCGCACATACATTAATAAGGTGGCGATCTCCAAGCAGATGGTGACCATCAATCCTATATCATTTATCGGACCCCGGCATGGGCAGATAGTATAGCCGCACATACATTAATAAGGTGGCGATCTCCAAGCAGATGGTGACCATCAATCCTGTATCATTTATCAGACCCCGGCATGGGCAGATAGTATAGCCGCACATACATTAATAAGGTGGCGATCTCCAAGCAGATGGTGACCATCAATCATGTATCATTTATCGGACCCCAGCATGGGCAGATAGTATAGCCGCACATACATTAATAAGGTGGCGATCTCCAAGCAGATGGTGACCATCAATCATGTATCATTTATCGGACCCCAGCATGGGCAGATAGTATAGCCGCACATACATTAATAAGGTGGCGATCTCCAAGCAGATGGTGACCATCAATCATATATCATTTATCAGACCCCGGCATGGGCAGATAGTATAGCCGCACATACATTAATAAGGTGGCGCTCTCCAAGCAGATGGTGACCATCAATCATATATCATTTATCGGACCCCGGCATGGGCAGATAGTATAGCCGCACATACATTAATAAGGTGGCGATCTCCAAGCAGATGGTGACCATCAATCATGTATCATTTATCAGACCCCGGCATGGGCAGATAGTATAGCCGCACATACATTAATAAGGTGGCGATCTCCAAGCAGATGGTGACCATCAATCATGTATCATTTATCGGACCCCAGCATGGGCAGATAGTATAGCCGCACATACATTAATAAGGTGGCGCTCTCCAAGCAGATGGTGACCATCAATCATGTATCATTTATCGGACCCCGGCATGGGCAGATAGTATAGCCGCACATACATTAATAAGGTGGCGCTCTCCAAGCAGATGGTGACCATCAATCCTATATCATTTATCGGACCCCGGCATGGGCAGATAGTATAGCCGCACATACATTAATAAGGTGGCGCTCTCCAAGCAGATGGTGACCATCAATCATGTATCATTTATCGGACCCCGGCATGGGCAGATAGTATAGCCGCACATACATTAATAAGGTGGCGCTCTCCAAGCAGATGGTGACCATCAATCCTATATCATTTATCAGACCCCGGCATGGGCAGATAGTATAGCCGCACATACATTAATAAGGTGGCGATCTCCAAGCAGATGGTGACCATCAATCATATATCATTTATCAGACCCCGGCATGGGCAGATAGTATAGCCGCACATACATTAATAAGGTGGCGCTCTCCAAGCAGATGGTGACCATCAATCCTATATCATTTATCGGACCCCGGCATGGGCAGACAGTATAGCCGCACATACATTAATAAGGTGGCGCTCTCCAAGCAGATGGTGACCATCAATCATGTATCATTTATCGGACCCCGGCATGGGCAGATAGTATAGCCGCACATACATTAATAAGGTGGCGATCTCCAAGCAGATGGTGACCATCAATCATGTATCATTTATCAGACCCCGGCATGGGCAGATAGTATAGCCGCACATACATTAATAAGGTGGCGATCTCCAAGCAGATGGTGACCATCAATCCTATATCATTTATCAGACCCCGGCATGGGCAGATAGTATAGCCGCACATACATTAATAAGGTGGCGATCTCCAAGCAGATGGTGACCATCAATCCTATATCATTTATCGGACCCCGGCATGGGCAGATAGTATAGCCGCACATACATTAATAAGGTGGCGCTCTCCAAGCAGATGGTGACCATCAATCATGTATCATTTATCGGACCCCGGCATGGGCAGATAGTATAGCCACACATACATTAATAAGGTGGCGCTCTCCAAGCAGATGGTGACCATCAATCATGTATCATTTATCGGACCCCGGCATGGGCAGATAGTATAGCCGCACATACATTAATAAGGTGGCGATCTCCAAGCAGATGGTGACCATCAATCCTATATCATTTTTCGGACCCCGGCATGGGCAGATAGTATAGCCGCACATACATTAATAAGGTGGCGCTCTCCAAGCAGATGGTGACCATCAATCATGTATCATTTATCGGACCCCGGCATGGGCAGATCGTATAGCCGCACATACATTAATAAGGTGGCGATCTCCAAGCAGATGGTGACCATCAATCATGTATCATTTATCGGACCCCGGCATGGGCAGAACTGTAGACATTTGTACAGGAGTTAGTGTATATATATAATTTTGTTCTGATACCGGTATTTATCCACATGTAGACATCCAATGAGACCCTTTTATATAGAGAGATATATGATGGATTTGTAAATATGAGTAAGTTACACTGGGACCACAAATGGTGCCATTTACTGTCCAGACCTGCAACGTCAGGATAAGTCACCTAATGTGGCTCAGCTAGCAGTGCTGCATAATATATAGGTCCTGATCCATTAACATGCCTGTATGCATGCATCCATATGCGGACCTCCGGTGATCTCCCTATAGCTTAATAAGGATCAATAGTAGTTAGATAGTATCTACCTTGATCTTAGATAATATATATGCCATCATTGGATTTCAAACAAATACCTGTATAAGAAATTGTTCACACTCCAAGTTACAGGCACTGCCTGTCTCTAGTCCATACCTGAAGTCATGTCAGTAGTCATTTGATGGTCACCACGTGGCTGGAGGCCGTCATCTATACCTCTACGCGCGTTTCACCGCTCTGGTTTCGTCAGGAGGCTTGTGTGAAATATTGTGATCGCACCTTTTATAGATCCCGTGATTCGGCACAGCTGCGCGCACCCGGTCAGGTGTTGTGGGTGCGCCCCGCCCCATGATGCACACCACGTGAGCCTGTCACCTGTCGAGCGCATCATCCGTCACATGACCGCACAAGTGCGGTCAGTAATCACATGACACGGAGCCAGCAGGGAGACCGGATGTGTCATCCGGTCGCCATGGCAACCCTCTTTGTCGGCAACTTGCTCGCCGCAATGCGCAGCGCATGCAGGTGGGCGCGTCCCTTTCTTGGTGCGCGCGCCGGGCCAAGTCGCTATGGGCAGCATAAAAATGCTCCATCACAATTGTGTGAATGAGCCCCTCTTGAGGGAAATAATCCGGACACACATTTTATATCCATCACAGCCCAACAACGCACATGGATATTCGCTGTAAACCAATTCATATGGCAAAATACACTATAGTATCACAGCTAAAATTACAATGTCATACAATCTATGTAATAGCCGTTCACTATACATTATAGACGTCATCTCAGAACAGCCATTCATACATCCAGCGACTTCATGTACTTCAATTGTTGGTTTTGTAGCCCCTCTTTAGGGCTGTGAACCGGGTAACGTTCTGCAATATTTATCATCCCCGGGGGTCATCATTCAGTTAGTGGTGAATATAACAAAGGCCATAACAATCATGGGAAACTAGAAAGGAAGCAAATATATACAATTAAAAAAATATAAGTGAAAACGTAAACAAAGTTTAAATTGGCGCTACCCTGACAGAAAGGACCTGAAGCTCAGGGGTTCATTGAGTCCCTTAGGTGTCATTGTGTCTAGGACTACGATCCATTTCGTTTCTTTTTATAGTCACCGCCTCCTGCGCCGAGGCTGACATGGTCGATGCCTTTACCTCGAACCCATTGGGGTTGCAATTATGGTGAAGGAAAAAATGTTGTGGGATAGATTTTAACCCCACTACCTCTTTGCAACCCTTGGCATTGATTATGTCCCTCACATTTCAAGTGTTCTCACTCTGTTGTCTTGTGGTCATGCCTATGTAGATTTTGTTGCACGGGCACCATGCATAATATATAACCATGTCAGTCCTACAGGTGATATTATGAGTGATGGAATAAATACTTCTCTGTATGTATTTACAGGCGGTACAATTCCCGCACTGGAAACACCCCCATTTTGGACCTTTTTGACCTAACACATTTTGCTGTGGTGGGATATAGTGACTCCGCGTGAGCAGGTCCCTTAGGTTTTTTGACCTACGCCAGGTCATTGCAGGATGTGCCGTTAGATGTTTGGCGAGGTCTTTATCAGCCAATAGGATCTGCCAATATTTTTTAACAATCCCCCCAATTTCACTCCACTTATCATTAAAGTTAGTGATGAATCTCACAGGTTGGAGATTGATTTCTTTTACGTGTCACTAACAGATGCTCCCGCTCACTATTTGCCGCTCTAATGAAGCCCTGTCTGATGTTCCTTGGTTTATATCCCCGTTCTTCCAAATTCGTTCTTAGTCGTTGGGCCTGGGTACCAAAATCCTTGTCACTCGAACCTATTCTTCTCATACGCAAAAATTGCCCTATGGGCACTGCTTTAATAGTTTGGGGATGGTGTGAGGAGGCGGCGTGTAGGAGTGTGTTAGTCACCGTTTGTTTCCTGAATACATCAGTAACAATATGACCCTCCTCACCCCTCATGATCAATATGTCCAAAAACTCCACCTTCCAGTAATCATATTTAGATGTTAGCCGGATGTTAAATGCATTATCATTCAATTTTTGTAAGAAATTCACCAGGGATGGTTCAGAACCCTGCCATATAAACAGAATATCATCGATATATCGATGCCATGAGACCACTGCATCAAACCCCTCCACAAATTGGACAACCTCCCGCTCCCACAGCCCCAGGAAGAGGTTGGCATATGAGGGCGCACAAGTCGCCCCCATTGCCACTCCCTGGAGCTGTAGGTAGTAGCGGTCTTTAAAAATGAAATAGTTATGGGTCAAGATGTATTCTAGTAACTCCATAACAAATTCAATGAGTTCAGTTTCCATGTTGGTCATTTGTAGAAAGGTCCTAGATGCAGCGGTCCCATGGCTATGGACAATAGATGTATATAACGCCTCAACATCACAAGTGACCAGATATATATCTGGTTCAAGTTGGATATGGTTGAGGCGTTTTAACATGTCTGTCGTATCTCTGATGTATGATGGCAGGGTCCCGACACATCCCTGGAGAAAAAAATCAATGAACTTGCAAACCTTTTCATTGAGTCCATTTATTCCCGATACTATAGGACGACCGGGGGGATTGTCCCTATTTTTGTGGACTTTTGGGATAACATAGAAGGTTGGAGTCTTAGGGCAGTCGGTCATGAGTCCATCTCTCATTTTGAGTGAAATTATGCCCTTCCTAAACCCTGTGTCTATAATGTCATCTAATATTCTTTTGTATTGAACAGTGGGATTGACATCCAACTTTTCATAGCAAATCCTGGTGTTCAATTGTCGAAAAACCTCCCGTTCATATTGATCTGTAGGCCAAACAACAAGATTCCCCCCCCCCTTATCAGCGGGTTTTATTGCCACCGTTTTCATATTTTTCAACTCCTTAATCGCCTGTCGTTCATTATAGGTAAAATTAAACTTCTTTGTCGCTCCATTGGGAGACCCAGACAATTGGGTGTATAGCTATTGCCTCTGGAGGCCACACAAAGTATTACACTTAAAAGTGTAAGGCCCCTCCCCTTCTGGCTATACACCCCCAGTGGGATCACTGGCTCACCAGTTTTGTGCTTTGTGCGAAGGAGGCAACACATCCACGCATAGCTCCACTTTTTAGTCAGCAGCAGCTGCTGACTATGTCGGATGGAAGAAAAGAGGACACATATAGTGTCCCCAGCATGCTCCCTTCTCACCCCACTGTATGTCGGAGGTGTTTGTAAGGTTGAGGTACCCATTGCGGGTACGGCGGCAGGAGCCCACATGCTGATTCCTTCCCCATCCCTTTTTACAGGGCTCTGGGTGAAGTGGGATTTACCGGTCTCCAGGCACTGAGACCGTGCTCCATCTACAGCCCCTGGAGAAGAAGCTGGATGGAGCGGAGTACATCAGGGACATGGCCCTGCTTCCTCAAGGTACTCTGTGTCCCCGTGCATTTGGCGCTCGCACCGCAGCATGCTGGGTGTTGTAGTGCGCCGGGGGACATCAGCGCTGCGGCGCCTGTGCCATGGCCTCATTCAGCTTTGCTGAAGCAGGCTCACTTATGGGAATTGGTCGCGCCGGCCGCTGGGACTGCGGCGCGGCTGGCACTTGTAGTGCGCCGGGGACTTCAGCGCGGCCTGCGCTTTTACGGCGGCCGCGCTGATAACTAGAGTCCCCGGCTTTTGCGGCCTGCTTCCGTTCGTTCCCGCCCCCAGACCTGCCAGTCAGGAGAGGGGCGGGACGCTGGCCACTTCCAGGAATCGGTCGCGCCGGCCGCTGGCAGCGGCGCGGCTGGCACTTGTAGTGCGCCGGGGACTTCAGCGCGGCCCGCGCTTTTACGGCGGCCGCGCTGATAACTAGAGTCCCCGGCTTTTGCGGCCTGCTTCCGTTCGTTCCCGCCCCCAGACCTGCCAGTCAGGAGAGGGGCGGGACGCTGGCCACTTCTATGAATCGGTCGCGCCGGCCGCTGGAACTGCGGCGCGGCTGGCACTTGTGGTGCGCCGGGGACTTCAGCGCGGCCCGCGCTTTTACGGCGGCCGCGCTGTTAACTCGAGTCCCCGGCTTCTGGGCCTAGTCTCCCTTCGTTACCGCCCACAGCCCTGACAGTCAGGGTAGGGGCGTGACGCTGCATAGCACAGCAGCGCTGAGAGCTGGAGTATGTTTTGCATACTCCACCCCTCTCACTGTGTGCACTGTGAATCCGGATTCCCGCACTTTCTCAGGCACGCCCACGGCTTCCTTCTCTACAAGGACACCGGCAGCCATTAGTGTCAGTTTCTGTACGATACAGAG
Source organism: Anomaloglossus baeobatrachus (assembly GCF_048569485.1). NCBI lineage: Eukaryota > Metazoa > Chordata > Amphibia > Anura > Aromobatidae > Anomaloglossus > Anomaloglossus baeobatrachus. The sequence continues at coordinate 17,824 of NW_027442424.1, read as the reverse complement.
ACAAGTGTGGAAGACCCTGGCATTCTGATAGTCACACAATCGCTGTAACAGGCGTTAAGCAGCACCTGTGGTGCTAACCCCACTAGTGCAGAAGTGCACTTATAGATATGCTTGTATATATACATTGCACTGTTTGGTCGCACGTTGTATATACCCTCCTGGATTATGCGGAGGAGTTATCAGCATATTCTCTGTGTAAAACAAAGGTGCAGAACCACATGTTTTTCTATACAGCTGGTACAGCATGTACGGCTATACGGCCGGCAGGTACATAGACTCCCATTGTATGCACTAATGGCCAGGGGATGAGGACGGTGTCTGCAGTATTTACTGACAGTTTTTCTGAGACTATGGCTATGATACTAGAAGCCTAGCAGTCCGGACATGTCTCTCACAATATGGGCACTGTTGAATCATTGATCCATGGCCCCCCTCAGTGTGAATAACTAACAGCTCCGGGAATGTCACACGCATCCCAGAGTCACGGCTCTGCACGGACGTCAGTCCCAGACAGCCTAAGTGGGCTCGCTATGAGCGGCCTCGGTTTCATCAGGGTCCTAACAGAAGGACTCGCTGTGTAATGAGGCGGAAGTAGCGGCTCAGGATTCTGATCCTGAGACCGCTCTCAATCTGGATACACCTGATTGTGACGCCATAGTAAATAATCTTATAGCGTCCATCTATAGAATGTGGGTTATTTCTCACAGCTCCTCCAGTGGAGGAGTCAGCTTCACGTATTTTTCTGGACCACTCTGCCTTCAGAGAGGCAGTCCAGGAACACCACGCTTATCCAGATATGCGCTTCTCCAAACGGCTTAGGATACACGTTATCCCTGTCCCCTGACTTGGTCAAGGACTGGACCCAATGTCCCGAGCGGCATCCTCCAATCTCCAGGCTTGTAGCTAGATCCATAGTTGCAGTGGGAGATGGAACTGCAAACTCAAAGATGCCACTGACAGACAGATGGATCTCTGGTCGATAGCCATCTATGAGGCTGTCGGCGCACCGTTGGCTCCGGCATTCTCTCCCTTGGGGCACTACAAGCTATTTCAGCTTGTCTTACACAGATTGACACGGTTACACGTACATCTGTGCCGCAGGTGGCATCCTTACCCTCTCAAATGTCTGCATTTGTTTCTTACGCGATTCAGGTTGTCCTGGACTCTGCGAACCGTGCGGCGGTAGCCTCCGCTACTCCGTGTTTTTAAGCAGAGCCTGGTCTGCTCGTTAAGTGAATGGAAGGCAGATTCTGCTTCCAAAAAAGGTTGCCTAACCAGTTGCCTTTTTCTGCTGACCGACTGTTTGGTGAGCGTTGGATGTAACCATCAAACAGTCCAGGGGTAAGGATTCATCCTTTCCTCAGCCCGGACACAACAAACCCCAACAGAGCAAGAGGCAGTCGGGGTTTTCGGCCTTTTCGAGGCTCGGGCAGGTCCCATTTTTCCTCGTCCAATGTGGACTCAAAAGGATCAGAGGAGCTAAGATTCTTAGCGGGCTCAGTCTCGCCCAAAAAAGCGACAGTCTGAAAACCCGCTTCCAAGGCGGCTTCCTCATGACTTGCGGCCTCGGTCGGTAGCAGGCTCTCCCGCCTTGGCGATATTTAGCTGCCATAGGTCAATGACCATTGAGTGTGAGACATTCTGTCTCACGGGTACAGGATAGAGCTCACTTCTCGTCCTCCAACTCGATTCTTCAGAATTTCTCCACCTCCCGGCCGGGCCGCTGCTCTTCTGCAAACAGGGTGCACTCTATAGGCAGAAAGAGTGATGACCCCCGTTCCTCTTCAGGAACAAGGTCACGGTTTTTACCCCAAATTCTTTGCGGTACCTATAACAACGGGCCGTTCCGTCCCGTTCTGGATCTAAAAATGCTCAGCAAGCTCGTGGACACCAGGCGGTTCCGGATGGAATCCCTCCGCCATGTCATCGCCTCAAGGTCCCAAGGATATTTCCTAGCATCATTAGGCATCAAGGATGCTTATCCACACGTGCCGATTGATCCAGAGCACTAGCGTTTCTACGCTTCGTTATAGGAGACGAACACCCTCTGTTCGTAGCTCTACCTTCCGGCTAGCGACAGTCCAACTGGTCTTCGCCAAGGTCAGGGCAGCAGTAGTCACAGTCCTGCACTCTCAGGGTCACTCTGTGGTCCCGTATTTAGACGATCTACTTGTCAAGGCACTCTCTTAGGAAACATGCCAACACTGCCCGAACGTTGCGCTGGAGACTCTCTAGAGTTTTGGGTGGATCATCAACTTTTTAAAGTCAGATCCGACCCCGACCCTATCGATAACATATCTAGGCATAGAGTTTCTTACTCTCTCAGCGATAGTGAAGCTGCCGCTAGACAAACAGCATTCACTACGGGCTGCAAGCTCTTCTTTAAGAACCAGTCGCACACATTGAGACGCCTCATGCACTTCCTACGTAAGATGGTAGCAATGGAGGCAGTTCCTTTCGCGCAGTTTTACTGCGTCCACTACAATGGGACATTCTCCGCCAATGGGACGAGGAGTCGACGTCCCTCAACAGAGTCGTCGTTCTTTCTCAGGCGGCCAAGGAATCTCTACGGTGGTGGCTTCTTCTCACCTCTTGGTCAAAAAGAAGGTCCTTCCTATCCCCGTCCTGGGCGATAGTTACGACAGACGCGAGTCTATCAGGGTGGGGAGCAGTTTTTCTCCACTACAGCGCTCAGGGTACGTGGACTCAGCAAGAGTCCACTCTTCAGATCAATGTTCTTGAACACAGAGCAGTGTATCTTGCCCTACAATCCTTCCAACAGCGGCTGGAAAGCAAGCATATCCGACTTCAGTCGGACAGCTCCACAGCGGTGGCATACATCAACCACCAAGGAAGAACGCGTAACCGGCAAGCCTTCCAGGAAGTCCGGCAGGTTCTGATGTGGGTGGAAGACACGGCATCCACCATATCCACAATTCACATCCCAAGTGTGGAAACTAGGAAGCTGACTTCCTAAGTCGCTGAGGTGTGGCCGAAAGAGTATGGTCTCCTCACCCGGACGGGTTTCAGGAGATCTGGCGCCGCTGACAGAGGCCGGACGTCGATCTAATGGCGTCACGGCACAACAACAATGTGCCAGCTTCATGGCACGGTTTCACAATCATCGAGCTCTGGCGGCAAACGCCTTAGTTCAGCATTGGTCGCAGTTCCAGCTACCTTAGGTGCCACCTCTGGCATTGTTGCCCAGAGTACTGCGCTAGATCAAGACCGACTGCGGCCGCGCCATCCTCGTCGCTACAAATTGGCCGAGGATGTTGTGGTACTCGGTTCTGTGGTGCCTCACGGTAGGCTAACCGGGGGCACTACCAGACCAATCAGACTGGCTGTCTCAAGGGCCATTCTTCCATTTGAATTCTACGGCCCTCAACCGGATGGTGTGGCATTGAGTCCTGGAACCTAGTGTCGTCAGGATTACCTCAGGACGTGGTTGCCACCATGAGACAGGCTAGCATACCAACGTCCGCCAAGATTGACCACAGGACGTGGAAGATGTTCTTATCTCGGTGCTCGGCGCAGGGTGTTTCTCCCTGGCCGGTTGCATCGTCTATGTTTCCTTCCTTCCTGCAATCTAGGTAGGAAAATGGGTTGTCGCTCAGTTCCCTTTAGGGACAAGTCTCAGCGCTATCTGTATTTTTTCAGAAACGACGACTTCCTCAGGTACGCACGTTCCTACGGGGAGTTTGTCTTCTCAGCACTCCGTACAAGCGGCCGTTAGAGCCCTGAGACCTGAACAAGGTTCTAATTGCTCTCCAGATGCCGCCTTTCGAGCCTTTGAAGGATGTCTCCCTTCCCGTTTTTCACGGGAAGTGGCCTTCTAGTAACGGTCTCGTCTCTTAGGAGAGTTTCCGAGCTAGCAACGCTCTCATACAAACTCCCTTCCTGGTCCTTCACCAGGACAGGGTAGTTCTGCGTCCGGTTCCGGAATTTCCCCCTAAGGTGGTATCCCATTTTCATATCAATCAGGATATCACCTCACCTTCTTTGTGTCCTCGTCCAGTCCATCATTTTCAGAAAGATTTGCATCTGTTGGTTCTGGTGAGAGCACTCAGGTTCTACTTCCCGCATGGCGCTCCTGCGCCACCCGGATGCACTCTTTGTCCTTGTCGCTGGTCGGCGTAAACAGTCGCAAGCTTCCAGATCCACCCTTGCTCGGGGGCTCGAGGAACCAATTCTTGAAACCTACAGTTCTACTGGGCTTCTGGTTCTCTCAAGGCCGAAGGCCCATTCTACCAGAGCCGTGGGTGCATCCTGGGCATTACGGCACCAGGCTACGGCTCAGCAGGTGTGTCAGGCACCCACCTGGTCGAGTCTACTTACTTTTACCAAGCATTATCAGATGCATACCTACGCTTCGGCAGACGCCAGCCTAGGTAGATAAGTCATTCAGGCGGCGGTTGGCCACCTGTAGGAGAGGGCCGTTTGACGGCCCTATCATGAGGTATTCTTTTACCCACCCAGGGATTGCTTTTGGACATCCCAATTGTCTGGGTCTCCCAATGGAGCGACAAAGAAGAAGGGAATTTTGTTTACTTACCGTAAATTCCTTTTCTTCTAGCTCCAATTGGGAGACCCAGCACCCGCCCTGTTTTCTCGGGGTTTTTCTGTTTTTTCGGGTACACATGTTGTTCATGTGGTATGGTTCAGTTCTCCGATGTTTCCTCGGATTGAATTGGTCTTTAAACCAGTTATTGGCTTTCCTCCTTCTTGCTTTGGCACTAAAACTGGTGAGCCAGTGATCCCACTGGGGGTGTATAGCCAGAAGGGGAGGGGCCTTACACTTTTAAGTGTAATACTTTGTGTGGCCTCCAGAGGCAATAGCTATACACCCAATTGTCTGGGTCTCCCAATTGGAGCTAGAAGAAAAGGAATTTACGGTAAGTAAACAAAATTCCCTTCTTTGAGATCTTATCTGGGATGGTATGTAATGCCTCTCTTACCAGTTTTACAAAGATGTCCACATTAGGACAGAGACCATTAGGGGGGAAACTTGTGTCCGGCTGTGCAGATGAACAGGTAGTAGAGTTTGTGTAGGGTCTTCCTAAAGAGACTCCAGGTCGGAGAGGGCTTGCTGTTCCTTAAATGTAGAGAATACATCAGTATCATTATTCGCAAATAATTCCAGATCCTTTATGATGGTAAAGTGATCTAGGTTTGCTGTGGGAGAAAATGCGAGTCCCTTTTCAAGTACACTGATCTGGAATGTGGTAAGCGTTATATTGGATAGGTTGATCACCTTTACCTGTTTTTCTGTGCACCTCTTTTCTGATTTCTCAGAACTCGTCCGGAGCCACCTGGATTCATGGCATCGGGCAGGGGGCCGTGTTCCGATATATTTCCCCTCCCTTGCCGCTTGCCTAAAAAATGTTCTCCACATGATTCCTCAGAGACTTGATACCAGGGATGGTGACCTTGAATTTCTGGCCGTCCTCCCTCTACCACCTTGGTTGTTATTGTACCAGCGGTATACTTTCTTGTTTTGATAATCTAATAAATCCCGCTGGTATTTCTTAATTTCTTCGGCGCTCCATTGGGAGACCCAGACGATTGGGTGTATAGCTACTGCCTCCGGAGGCCACACAAAGCATTACACTAAAAAGTGTAAGGCCCCTCCCCTTCTGGCTATACACCCCCAGTGGGATCACTGGCTCACCAGTTTTCTGCTTTGTGCGAAGGAGGTCAGACATCCACGCATAGCTCCACTGTTTGTAGTCAGCAGTAGCTGCTGACTATATCGGATGGAAGAAAAGAGGGCCCATATAGGGCCCCCAGCATGCTCCCTTCTCACCCCGCTGGTGGTTTGTAAGGTTGAAGTCAGGGCTGTGGAGTCGGAGTCGTGGAGTCGGAGTCGGAGCTCATTTTGGTGGAGTCGGAGTCGGTATAAAATGCACCGACTCCGACTCCTAAAATATATAATAAATTGGGGACAGGAGTGCAATGCAGAATGTGCTGAATATTTTACTAAATAACAACATTTAGTATAATGCTTATATTTAAGTGAAAAATTTATTGTAGTACAATGTGAACATCAGACATTTAATTGTTTTTATGATACAATAATCAAGATATTTGGATAGAACATAAAATATTTATTGGAATACAACTTTAGAACACAAAAAAACTAATAAATTGTAAATATGTAATATATATAATATATATATATATATACAGTGTATATACACACAGTGTATATACACACACAAGATATATATGTAATCTACTGTATATTACATAGTGTATTACATATTTACAATTTATTACAGTTTTTTGTGTTCTAAAGTTGTATTCCAATAAATATATTTTATGTTCTATCCAAATATCTTGATTATTGTATCATAAAAATTATTAAATGTCTGATGTTCACATACACATATTCATGTACTACAATAAATTTTTCATCTAACTATAAGCAATATATGTAGGAGTCGGAGTCGGTGCAAGAGAATTTGAGGAGTCGGAGTCGGAGTCGAAGGTTTGGCTTACCGACTCCACAGCCCTGGTTGAGGTACCTATTGCTGGTACGGCGGCTGGAGCCCACATGCTGTTTTCCTTCCACATCCCCCTGAGGGGCTCTGAGGAAGTGGGATCTTACCGGCCCCAAAGCCCTGAGGCCGGGCTCCATCCACAGACCCATTGAACCTGCTGGATACGGAGCTGGGTACCGTTCAGGGACAGGCCCTGCACCATTCAGGTACTCTGTGTCCCCGTACACACAGGCACAGCACACTCCAGACTTGCTGGGTGTGCTAGTGCGCCGGGGACAGTAAAGGGTTACAGTCACTGCAGCCTAGCTGAGTGACTTTATGTATGGGGAACTACCGCGCCGGACGCTCCGGGAGCGGCGGCGCGGCTGGGACTTGTAGTGCGCCGGGGACTTAGCGCCGACCGCGCTTTTACGGCGGCGGCGCTTATAAATCCAGTCCCCGGCTTTTGCGGCCTAGCTCCGCTTCGTTCCCGCCCCCACCCTGTCAATCAGGGTAGGGGAGAGACGCTGTACAATCAGCAGCGCCGAGGGCTGGAGCCTTATTTACATGCTCCAGCCCTCTCACTGGACACTGTGGGACGCCGGTTTCCCGCTCTGACTTGGGGCACGCCCACGGCCCGCCCCTACTCACACGAGCTGGAGAAGGACGCCGGCAGCCATTCCTGCAGTCCGAGCTGAGACAACGGACTCTGGGCAACCAGGCACAGGACTAGGGCGACCACACACCCGCTTATAGGCGGGCGGTAAGCGGCACCTGAAGTGCTGACCCCACTAAATACCGCAGTTGTCCATTTGTATTTTATGCTTACACTGCATAGGTCGCTATTTTTGGCTATATGCCCTCTTAGATGGCGACACATCAGCAGCAGGAAAGCAGGGGTGCTAAGGCACAGGCTTTCTATGCTGCTTGTATTGCAGGGGTTGCAGTGTTCATTTGTACTTATGCTTGTATGCTATACATTGCACTGTACGGTCGCTAGTCTGGGCTATTTTCGCCTAGAATGACTAGACTACAGCAGCAGAAAAGCAAGGGTGCTGAGGCACAGGTTTTCTATGCTGCTTGTATTGCATGTGCTGCAGTGTTCATTTGTACTTATGCTTGTATGCTATACATTGCACTGTATGGTCACTCTTCTGGGCTATATTCCCCTAGATGGCTAGTCTACAGCAGCAGAAAAGCAGGGGTGCCAAGGCACAGGCTTTCTATGCTGCTTGTATTGCATGTGCTGCAGTGTTCATTTGTACTTTATGCTTGTATACTATACATTGCACTGTACGGTCGCCATTCTTGGCTCTATATCCTAGATGGCTAGTCGGCAGCAGCATATAAGCAACACAGGCTTTCGATGCTGTTTTTACTGCATGTGATACTGTTCCACGGCACTGAACCCCATTGTGTGCAATGCTCCCCTGTAGCACTTGGTCAGCTGGGGTCTCTACTAGACGTGGCCAAAGGAACCACCTGTCAACCCTGTCCAAGGACAGGGATGGAGTTGCAATGGGATAGAGACTTGCAGTCCGGACAGGCCATGGGCAATCTGGATCAGTGCTCCCTGGCCACCCTCATTTGGAATAAAATCGGGCTCCGGGGGGGGTCCCAGGAGGCTCTCTGTATGATGAGGCAGACGTAGCTCATCAGGATTTTGATCCTGACACCGCTCTCAATCCGGATACACCGGATGGTGACGCCATAAGGAATGATCCTATAGCGTCCATCAATGGAATGTTGGATCTTTCTCCCTCAGCTCCCCCAGCGGAGGAGTCAGCTTCACAGCAGGAGAAGTCCCATTTCAGTAGCTCAAACGTATATTGAGTATTTTTCTGGCCACGCTGACTTCAGAGAAGCAGTCCAGGAACACCACGCTTACCAGATAAGCGTTTTCTCCAAACGTATTAAGGATACACGTTATCACTTTCCCCCTGACGTGGTCAGGCATTGGACCCAGGGTCCAAAGGTGGATTCTCCAATCTCCAGGCTTGCGGCTAGAGCCATAGTTGCAGTGGAGATGGGACTTCACTTAAAGATGCCATTGTCTGACAGATGGACTCTGGTTGAAATCTGTCTATGAGGCTATCGGCGTGTCGGTTGCTCCGGCATTCACAGCCGTATGGGCACCCTAAGCTTCAGCTGTTCTTGCGCAGCTGGTCTTGAGCATATGTACATCTGTGCCGCAGGGGCGTCCGTAACCTCGCAATGTCTGCATTGCGACTTACCCTATTAATGCTGTCCTGGAAGGACAGTCGAGGTTTCGGTCCTTCCCAAACTCGGGCAGGTCCCAATTGTCCTCGTCCAAAAGGGCTGAAAAGCCTCAGAGGGGCTCAGCTTCCGGCCGGGCTCAATCACGCCCAAGGAAGGCAGACGGAGGAACCGCTACCAAGGCGGTCTCCTCATGACTCTCAGCTCTCTCATCTCTCCGCATCCGCGTTTGATGGCAGACTCGCTCGCCTTTGGCGACATTTAGCTGCCACAGGTCACAGACCGGTGGGTGAGGGACATTGTGCCCACGGGCACAGGACAGAGTTCTGTTCTCGTCCTCCGACTCGATTCTTCAGACCGTCCCCACCTCCCCACCGAGCCGATGCTCTTCTGCAGGCAGAAGGAGTGGTAATCCCTGTTCCTCTTCAGGAACAAGACACGGTTTTCCTCCAATCTGGTTGTGGTGCCAAAAAAGGATGGTTTTTTCCGTTCCGTGCTGGACCTAAAACTGCTCAACAAGCACGTGGAGGCCAGGCGGTTCCGGATGAAACCCTCCGCTCCGTCATTGCCTCAATGTCTCAAGGAAATTTCCTAGCATCAATTGACATCAAAGATGCTTATCTCCACGTGCCGATTGCTACAGAGCACCAATGTTTTCTACGACCATCTTCAGTTCGTAGCTCTGCCATTCGGTCTGGCGACAGCCCCACGGGTGTTCACCAAGGTCATGGCGGCAAGGGTAGCAGTCTTGCACTCACAGGGACACTCTGTGATCCCTTACTTGGACGATCTACTTGGCAAGGCACCCTCTCAAGAGGCATGCCAACTCAGCCTGAATGTTGCGCTGGAGACTCTCCAGACGTTCGGGTGGATCATCAACTTCTCAAAGTCAAACCTGTCACCGACCCAATCACTAACGTATCTTGGCATGGAGTTTCATACTCTCTCAGCGATAGTGAAGCTTCCGCTGGACAAGCAGCGGTCACTACAGACTGGGGTGCAGACTCTCCTTCAAGGTCAGTCGCACTCCTTAAGACGCCTCATGCACTTCCTCGGGAAGATGGTGGCGGCAATGGAGGCGGTTCCGTTTACGCAGTTTCATCTGCGTCCACTTCAATGGGACATTCTCCGCCAATGGGACGGGAAGTCAACATCCCTGAACAGGAAAGTATCCCTTTCACAGACGGCCAAGGACTCTCTGCAATAGTGGCTTCTTCCCACCTCATTTTCACAGGGAAGATCCTTCCTACCACCGTCTTGGGCGGTGGTCACGACAGACGCGAGTCTGTCAGGGTGGGGAGCAGTTTTTCTCCACCACAGGGCTCAGGGTACGTGGACTCAGCAGGAGTCCACCCTTCAGATCAATGTTCTGGAAATCAGAGCAGTGTATCTTGCCCTACTAGCCTTCCAGCAGTGGCTGGAAGGAAGGCAGATCCGAATTCAGTCGGACAACTCCACAGCGGTGGCATACATCAACCACCAAGGGGGGACACGCAGTCGGCAAGCCTTCCAGGCAGTCCGGCGGATTCTGATGTGGGTGGAAGCCACGGCCTCCACCATATCCGCAGTTCACATCCCCGGCGTAGAAAATTGGGAAGCAGACTTCCTCAGTCGCCAGGGCATGGACGCAGGGGAATGGTCCCTTCACCCGGACGTGTTTCAGGAAATCTGTCGCCGATGGGGAAGGCCGGACGTCGACCTAATGGCGTCCCGGCACAACATCAAGGTCCCAACCTTCATGGCACGGTCTCGCGATCAAAGAGCTCTGGCGGCAGACGCCCTAGTGCAAGATTGGTCGCAGTTCCGGCTCCCTTATGTGTTTCCACCTCTGGCACTCTTGCTCAGAGTGCTACGCAAGATCAGATCCGATTGCAGCCGCGTCATACTCGTCGCCCCAGACTGGCCGAGGAGGGCGTGGTATCCGGATCTGTGGCATCTCACGGTCGGCCAACCGTGGGCACTACCAGACCGTCCAGACTTACTGTCCCAAGGGCCGTTTTTTCCATCGGAATTCTGCGGCCCTGAACCTGACTGTGTGGCCATTGAGTCCTGGATCCTAGCGTCTTCAGGATTATCCCAAGGGGTCGTTGCCACCATGAGACAGGCTAGGAAGCCCACGTCCGCTAAAATCTACCACAGAACGTGGAGGATATTCTTATCCTGGTGCTCTGCTCAGGGAGTGTCTCCCTGGCCATTTGCATTGCCTACCTTTCTTTCTTTCCTGCAATCTGGGTTAGAAAAAGGTTTGTCGCTCGGCTCCCTTAAAGGTCAAGTCTCGGCGCTATCCGTATTTTTTCAGAGGCGTTTGGCACGCCTTCCTAAGGTGCGCACGTTCCTACAGGGGGTTTGCCATATCGGACCCCCGTACAAGCGGCCGTTAGATCCATGGGATCTGAACAGGGTACTAGTTGCCCTCCAGAAGCCGCCCTTCGAGCCTCTGAGGGAGGTTTCACTTTCTAGACTACAGAAAGTGGCTTTTCTGGTAGCGATCACATCTCTTCGGAGAGTGTCTGAGCTGGCAGCGCTGTCATCTAAGGCTCCCTTCCTGGTCTTCCACCAGGACAAGGTAGTGCTGCGCCCCATTCAGGAGTTTCTCCCGAAGGTGGTATCCTCTTTTCATCTTAATCAGGATATCTCTTTGCCTTCGTTTTGTCCTCATGCAGTTCGTCGGTATGAGAAGGATTTACATTTGTTAGATCTGGTGAGAGCACTCAGAATCTACATTTCCCGCACGGCGCCCTTGCGCCGTTCGGATGCACTCTTGTCCTTGTCGCTGGTAAGCGCAAAGGGTCGCAGGCTTCTAAGGCCACCCTGGCTCGATGGATCAAAGAACCAATTCTTGAAGCCTACCGTTCTGCTGGGCTTCCGGTTCCATCAGGGCTGAAGGCCCATTCTACCAGAGCCGTGGGTGCGTCCTGGGCATTACGACACCAGGCTACGGCTCAACAGGTGTGCCAGGCAGCTACCTGGTCGAGTCTGCACACTTTCACCAAGCGTTATCAGGTGCATACCTATGCTTCGGCGGACGCCAGCCTAGGTAGAAGAGTCCTGCTGGCGTCAGTTGCCTCCCTATAGGGGAGGGCTGTCTTGCAGCTCTAACATGAGGTATTCTTTACCCACCCAGGGACAGCTTTTGGACGTCCCAATCGTCTGGGTCTCCCAATGGAGCGCCGAAGAAGAAGGGAATTTTGTTACTTACCGTAAATTCCTTTTCTTCTAGCTCCTATTGGGAGACCCAGCACCCGCCCTGTTGTCCTTCGGGATTTTTGGGTTTTTTCGGGTACACATGTTGTTCATGTTGAACGGTTTTTCAGTTCTCCGATGTTACTCGGAGTGAATTTGTTTAAACCAGTTATTGGCTTTCCTCCTTCTTGCTTTGGCACTAAAACTGGTGAGCCAGTGATCCCACTGGGGGTGTATAGCCAGAAGGGGAGGGGCCTTACACTTTTTAGTGTAATGCTTTGTGTGGCCTCCGGAGGCAGTAGCTATACACCCAATCGTCTGGGTCTCCCAATAGGAGCTAGAAGAAAAGGAATTTACGGTAAGTAACAAAATTCCCTTCTTTTCGATCCTGAACCTCCTTCTCACATTTATTGATTTGTAAATCCAACTCTTTATGAAACTTGCAATGCTCCTCCGGAGTCAGGCTTTCCTGAATCTTATAACTATCTAGATCTTTCTCGATCGTATCCATGGACTTCTTGTCTGAACCTATAAGCGGCTCAATAAGTGCGAGAACATCGCCAGCGCCTCCTCCCACCTTTCAATGCACAGTGGACCCAGGACTGCAGCTGTAGGGAATTTTTGTATTCGCAGTCCATGTGGGACTATATTTTTTTGAAGATATGTTTCTAAGGAAACTTTATTCCACCAGAAACTGGTAGGACGTTTGAGAGAATCCCTAATTTTTAGCTTCAAGTCCCTCACATCAGGTATATCCCTTTCTGCGGCACCCTATCACCAAACACTGTGCCTATCTGAGAGATCCACGTTTTGTCACGTTTTTTGTAATCCATATAGCCACTGGCTGAGGCATCTGAAATAACAGAAACAATGTTAACCCACCAATAATGAGCCCCTTAAATCAAAAAGATGATTCCATATTAAACCTTATATAACCTACAATAATCATACAGGAATCCAAAATTTATCAACAGTGAAAATGATCTGCTAGCTGAGCCACATTAGGTGACTGATCCTGACGTTGCAGGTCTGTACAGTAAATGGCAGCCATTTGTGGTCCCAGTGTAACTTATAGTCATTATATTTACAAATCCATCATATATCTCTCTATATAAAAGGGTCTCATTGGATGTCTACATGTGGATAAATACCAGAATCAGAACAAAATTATATATATACTAACTCCTGTACAAATGTCTACAGTTCTGCCCATGCCGGGGTCCGATAAATGATATAGGATTGATGGTCACCATCTGCTTGGAGAGCGCCACCTTATTAATGTATGTGCGGCTATACTATCTGCCCATGCCGGGGTCCGATAAATGATACAGGATTGATGGTCACCATCTGCTTGGAGAGCGCCACCTTATTAATGTATGTGCGGCTATACTATCTGCCCATGCCGGGGTCCGATAAATGATAAATGATTGATGGTCACCATCTGCTTGGAGATCGCCACCTTATTAATGTATGTGCGGCTATACTATCTGCCCATGCCGGGGTCCGATAAATGATATAGGATTGATGGTCACCATCTGCTTGGAGATCGCCACCTTATTAATGTATGTGCGGCTATACTATCTGCCCATGCTGGGGTCCGATAAATGATATAGGATTGATGGTCACCATCTGCTTGGAGATCGCCACCTTATTAATGTATGTGCGGCTATACTATCTGCCCATGCCGGGGTCCGATAAATGATAAATGATTGATGGTCACCATCTGCTTGGAGATCGCCACCTTATTAATGTATGTGCGGCTATACTATCTGCCCATGCCGGGGTCCGATAAATGATAAATGATTGATGGTCACCATCTGCTTGGAGAGCGCCACCTTATTAATGTATGTGCGGCTATACTATCTGCCCATGCCGGGGTCTGATAAATGATATAGGATTGATGGTCACCATCTGCTTGGAGAGCGCCACCTTATTAATGTATGTGCGGCTATACTGTCTGCCCATGCCGGGGTCTGATAAATGATATAGGATTGATGGTCACCATCTGCTTGGAGAGCGCCACCTTATTAATGTATGTGCGGCTATACTATCTGCCCATGCCGGGGTCTGATAAATGATATAGGATTGATGGTCACCATCTGCTTGGAGAGCGCCACCTTATTAATGTATGTGCGGCTATACTATCTGCCCATGCCGGGGTCCGATAAATGATACATGATTGATGGTCACCATCTGCTTGGAGATCGCCACCTTATTAATGTATGTGCGGCTATACTATCTGCCCATGCCGGGGTCCGATAAATGATATAGGATTGATGGTCACCATCTGCTTGGAGAGCGCCACCTTATTAATGTATGTGCGGCTATACTATCTGCCCATGCCGGGGTCCGATAAATGATATAGGATTGATGGTCACCATCTGCTTGGAGATCGCCACCTTATTAATGTATGTGCGGCTATACTATCTGCCCATGCCGGGGTCCGATAAATGATATAGGATTGATGGTCACCATCTGCTTGGAGATCGCCACCTTATTAATGTATGTGCGGCTATACTATCTGCCCATGCCGGGGTCCGATAAATGATATAGGATTGATGGTCACCATCTGCTTGGAGAGCGCCACCTTATTAATGTATGTGCGGCTATACTATCTGCCCATGCCGGGGTCCGATAAATGATATAGGATTGATGGTCACCATCTGCTTGGAGATCGCCACCTTATTAATGTATGTGCGGCTATACTATCTGCCCATGCCGGGGTCCGATAAATGATATAGGATTGATGGTCACCATCTGCTTGGAGAGCGCCACCTTATTAATGTATGTGCGGCTATACTATCTGCCCATGCCGGAGTCCGATAAATGATATAGGATTGATGGTCACCATCTGCTTGGAGATCGCCACCTTATTAATGTATGTGCGGCTATACTATCTGCCCATGCCGGAGTCCGATAAATGATATAGGATTGATGGTCACCATCTGCTTGGAGAGCGCCACCTTATTAATGTATGTGCGGCTATACTATCTTCCCCCGTTTTTCACGAAACTGTTGTCCTATTTCTATCTTGAATTAATATGATGATATAATGCATTATATGTATAAATAAAAATCATTTTCACTGTTGATAAACAAATTTTGGATTCCTGTATAATTATTGTAGGTTATAACAGGATTTAAATAAGCAGAGAGTTAGCAAAGGAAACACCCACTGCACAACACACCTGGTCCAAGTCCAAACCATTCCTGGCCACCAGAGGGAGCCTCTCAGCAGCCAAGACATAACTAACATTCACAGCTGCCTGCTACTCAGAAGAGGAAGACTAAGAAGTATTATCCTTTCAACAAACGTTACATCAGTTACCTGCGAGTACAAGAGGAATAGTAACAGTATCACTGACCACTAGATCAGTTACCTGCGAGTACAAGAGGAATAGTAACAGTATCACTGACCACTAGATCAGTTACCTGCGAGTACAAGAGGAATAGTAACAGTATCACTGACCACTAGATTAGTTACCTGTGCGTACAAGAGGAATAGTAACAGTATCACTGACCACTAGATCAGTTACCTGCGAGTACAAGAGGAATAGTAACAGTATCACTGACCACTAGATCAGTTACCTGTGCGTACAAGAGGAATAGTAACAGTATCACTGACCACTAGATCAGTTACCTGTGCGTACAAGAGGAATAATAACAGTATCACTGACCACTAGATCAGTTACCTGTGAGTACAAGAGGAATAATAACAGTATCACTGACCACTAGATCAGTTACCTGTGAGTACAAGAGGAATAATAACAGTATCACTGACCACTAGATCAGTTACCTGTGTGTACAAGAGGAATAATAACAGTATCACTGACCACTAGATCAGTTACCTGCGAGTACAAGAGGAATAGTAACAGTATCACTGACCACTAGATCAGTTACCTGTGCGTACAAGAGGAATAGTAACAGTATCACTGACCACTAGATCAGTTACCTGCGAGTACAAGAGGAATAATAACAGTATCACTGACCACTAGATCAGTTACCTGCGAGTACAAGAGGAATAGTAACAGTATCACTGACCACTAGATCAGTTACCTGTGCGTACAAGAGGAATAATAACAGTATCACTGACCACTAGATCAGTTACCTGTGAGTACAAGAGGAATAATAACAGTATCACTGACCACTAGATCAGTTACCTGTGAGTACAAGAGGAATAATAACAGTATCACTGACCACTAGATCAGTTACCTGTGCGTACAAGAGGAATAATAACAGTATCACTGACCACTAGATCAGTTACCTGTGTGTACAAGAGGAATAATAACAGTATCACTGACCACTAGATCAGTTACCTGTGAGTACAAGAGGAATAATAACAGTATCACTGACCACTAGATCAGTTACCTGTGTGTACAAGAGGAATAGTAACAGTATCACTGACCACTAGATCAGTTACCTGTGCGTACAAGAGGAATAATAACAGTATCACTGACCACTAGATCAGTTACCTGTGCGTACAAGAGGAATAGTAACAGTATCACTGACCACTAGATCAGTTACCTGTGAGTACAAGAGGAATAATAACAGTATCACTGACCACTAGATCAGTTACCTGTGCGTACAAGAGGAATAATAACAGTATCACTGACCACTAGATCAGTTACCTGCGAGTACAAGAGGAATAATAACAGTATCACTGACCACTAGATCAGTTACCTGCGAGTACAAGAGGAATAATAACAGTATCACTGACCACTAGATCAGTTACCTGTGCGTACAAGAGGAATAATAACAGTATCACTGACCACTAGATCAGTTACCTGTGCGTACAAGAGGAATAATAACAGTATCACTGACCACTAGATCAGTTACCTGTGCGTACAAGAGGAATAATAACAGTATCACTGACCACTAGATCAGTTACCTGCGAGTACAAGAGGAATAATAACAGTATCACTGACCACTAGATCAGTTACCTGTGCGTACAAGAGGAATAATAACAGTATCACTGACCACTAGATCAGTTACCTGCGAGTACAAGAGGAATAGTAACAGTATCACTGACCACTAGATCAGTTACCTGTGAGTACAAGAGGAATAATAACAGTATCACTGACCACTAGATCAGTTACCTGTGCGTACAAGAGGAATAATAACAGTATCACTGACCACTAGATCAGTTACCTGTGCGTACAAGAGGAATAATAACAGTATCACTGACCACTAGATCAGTTACCTGTGAGTACAAGAGGAATAATAACAGTATCACTGACCACTAGATCAGTTACCTGCGAGTACAAGAGGAATAATAACAGTATCACTGACCACTAGATCAGTTACCTGCGAGTACAAGAGGAATAATAACAGTATTACTGACCACTAGATCAGTTACCTGCGAGTACAAGAGGAATAATAACAGTATTACTGACCACTAGATCAGTTACCTGTGCGTACAAGAGGAATAATAACAGTATCACTGACCACTAGATCAGTTACCTGTGCGTACAAGAGGAATAATAACAGTATCACTGACCACTAGATCAGTTACCTGTGCGTACAAGAGGAATAATAACAGTATCACTGACCACTAGATCAGTTACCTGCGAGTACAAGAGGAATAGTAACAGTATCACTGACCACTAGATCAGTTACCTGCGAGTACAAGAGGAATAATAACAGTATCACTGACCACTAGATCAGTTACCTGCGAGTACAAGAGGAATAATAACAGTATCACTGACCACTAGATCAGTTACCTGTGCGTACAAGAGGAATAATAACAGTATCACTGACCACTAGATCAGTTACCTGCGAGTACAAGAGGAATAATAACAGTATCACTGACCACTAGATCAGTTACCTGCGAGTACAAGAGGAATAATAACAGTATCACTGACCACTAGATCAGTTACCTGTGCGTACAAGAGGAATAATAACAGTATCACTGACCACTAGATCAGTTACCTGCGAGTACAAGA